>NC_044057.1:25460570-25463070 GCF_902167405.1 Gadus morhua
GCGGCGATTGAAAGGGGCCTTCATTAAGAATGCCGAGAGAGAGAGAGAGAGAGAGAGAGGGAGAGGGAGAGAGGGAGAGGGAGAGAGAGGGAGGGAGAGAGGGGGACCTTCACTATTTCGATTGAGGCTTTTCCCACCTGTTTTAAGAATCTTTTTCCACTCCTTTACTCCCAGGGTGCATCGGGGATATTGATGTATTCCTGATGAAAAACACACCGAAAGCTTCAAGAGTTTGACGCCCCGCCGCCTTGTGTACACATCATAATTCACCAAGCGGAGGCCGATTGTTTGCATTTACAATGCGGGCGCCTCATTACGTCTGCCCCCACTCACCAGTGTGCGCATTATCTGAAATGGTTTTACGGAGCTTATGCGGCCCAATTTACCACAGCGCTTGGTTCCATTGTTGTTCCGTGAATATGATGCTTGTCTTAGCCCAGCTGAGCTAATGTCACTGAGGATGCGCTCTGATCCTTTGTTATTCGGGCGATTAAACCCGGGGGAATTTGCATCCCTGATGGGACATTATCGATGTCACCGGCGCGCATCACGTCAAATGCACCTTTAGCGGCGTGTTAATCGTCACGAGGCCGTGCTTTGCCGCCACTAAGACGGTGAGCACAATGAGGAAGTTATAATTAAAGGTGGGAAGAGAACTGCTGGGTTTTACACTCTGTGTATGAGCGGAGGACGGGAATGAGTCGGATCTATGTTTGCATCGATTGCCGTATGAAGTGATTAAAGGCGATCAATGTGAAGTGCAGCGTTAGTTGAAGGGGGATATAAAAAAGCATGAGTAAAAGACGAAGCTCAGAGGTTAGATCAGCCACTTTCAGCGGGTCGTCTGTTCTGATGTTTAACGGGCTATTGATTATGGTATTGGTTTTATCGCCGGTGGTTCTACAGTGGGGTCAAAGAGAGATCGGGCCTTCTTAAGACAAAGCCATTATAATTATCGCTGGGTAATCAACTGGCGATCACGATATCCAGCACAGGCTTTAGCATCACCAATCCTCCAGTGTAGGGGTAGAGGAAAATTGAATGCTGTGACCCGTTCTTCCGACCGGCATCAGCACAGACAGCCCTGTCTATATCGCCGTGTGTATCTCTGCTCAGCTCCAAACTATTCCGCCTTCTCTCCAAACAAAAAATTCCATTATTGTGACAAGTCTCTGAGGTGTTTGTAGATTCAGTGACAGACGAGTCATACTCACTCGCTGGGTTTCTCTTGAAACCTAATTCCCGGCATGGCCTTGCTCGCTCACCCGCTGATAGGCAGATAGAGGCGGAGAAAGCTGCACAAGTCTCTCTCTCTCTCTCTCTCTCTCTCTCTCTCTCTCGCTGTCACCGTTCCCCCAGAAAATGACTCCTCTTTTATTTATTTGGCGGTATTGACTGGTTGGTGTGATTCGGTCCAGCAGCATTATTTGCCACTGACCCCATGCAAGACAATGTGAAGGCGTAGCTGCAAAGTTTATTAGCCTCAGATCAGGAAAGCGTTTGTCGCCACTGCGGCCGCTAATGGTACGCCTAATTGGTGTTGCTCGACGCGAAGCTTTCAACTACTGGTGCCGTAACTTGCTGGAAGCATGGGGGATGATGGGTGGGATGGTTATTTAGAATTTGTGGTAATTGATTGCAACCCCCATAATGTATTTCCACTGTCTGCTTTTCTCTCTCCAAATATTGGGGTTAAAGGAGGCTGTCGGCTGTTATCAATTCTGCTCCTTTCCTCATCGGTGTTTCCCTCTCAATCTCTCTCTTCCTCGCTCTCTCACTCTCTCCCTTCGTCTTCCTCTCCCTCTCCCTTCTCTCTCGCTTTCTTCCCTTCCCTCTCCCTCTCTTTTCTCTCTCTCTCTCTCTCTCTGTCTCTCTCTCTCTCTCTCTCTCTCTCTCTCTCTCTCTCTCTCTCTCTCTCTCTCTTACTCATTTCCCTCTCCCTCAGTCCCTCTCTCGTTTCCCTCTCTCTCTCCCTCCCTCTCTCTCTCTCTCTCTCTCTCTCTCTCTCTCTCTCTCTCCCTCTCCCTCAGTCCCTCTCTCCTTTCCCTCTCCCTCTCTCTCTCTCTCTCCCCCTCTTTCTCATTTCCCTCTCCCTCAGTCCCTCTCTCCTTTCCCTCTCTCTCTCTCTCTCTCTCTCTCTCTCTCTCTCTCTCTCTCTCTCTCTCTCTCTCTCTCTCTCTCTCTCTCTCTCTCTCTCTCTCTCTCTCTCTCTCCCCCTCTCCCTCTCTCTCTCTCTCTCTCTCTCTCTCTCTCTCTCTCTCTCTCTCTCTCTCCCCCTCTCTCGTTTCCCTCTCTCTCGTCTCTCTCTCTCTCTCTCTCTCTCTCTCTCTCTCTTACTCATTTCACTCTCCCTCAGTCCCTCTCTCCTTTCCCTCTCTCTCCTCCCTCTCTCTCGTCTCTCTCTCTCTCCCTGTCCTTCTCCCTCTCCCTCTCTCATTTCCCTCTCTCTCTCTCCCTCTCTCTCTCTCTCTCTCTCTCTCTCTCTCTCTCTTGCTCTCTC
>NC_044057.1:25468070-25475570 GCF_902167405.1 Gadus morhua
GACACACACACACACACACACAGAGACACACACACACACACACACACACACACACACACACACACACACACACACACACACACACACACACACACACACACACAGAGACACACACACACACACACACACACAGAGACACACACACACACACACACACACACACACACACAGAGACACACACACACACAGAGACACACACACACACACACACACACACACACACACACACACACACACACACACACACGCACACACACACAGAGACACACACACACACACACACACACACACTCTGACTCGGTCACATAGCATGCAAGAACTCCATAACGACATGAATGGCTTTTACAGGACTCAATAATTCCATTCCTGCTCCACTCCTCCCAGTCCCACGCCTCCCAGTCCCACGCCTCCCAGTCCAACGCCTCCCAGTCCCACGCCTCCCAGTCCCACGCCTCCCAGTCCAACGCCTCCTCCATCCCACGCCTCCCAGTCCAACGTCGGCCCGGCTGGCCACGTCTTCTTTCCATTTTTCAAGGTTGTAAGATTTAATTAATTTGCTGAAGGTCATATATTACGTCCCCTCACCCTCGCCAGTGGATTCCCGGTATATTGAAATGTGGTACTTTTTTTATTGCTAATGGCTATGTTGATACAGTGCAGGGATATTGTAGTTTCAATATCTCTTTAATTAATCTTCAACTAATGGACTCCACCGTATCCCATTGTAGAGATTACTTCTCCCTTACATATTGGTCCGATTGAGGCAGCGTGCTCTGCCCGACCAAATCAGAACAGTGTTTTTAATCTTCATAACTCCATTAGTTAACTTATCACATGGCGACAACACCCTCCTCTCACTACAATGGGCTTTAATCTTGGGTGGTGTTCTGCCTCTCGCACCGCCCTGCTTCTCGCTGGGCTCCATCTTTAGGACCCTACTTTACCTCCCAGTCTACTACCTGAGCACCGCCAGCCCGCCTCTTGCTACCTACGCCCTCCCCCCTAGTCCCCTTTTCCCCTCCTTCCCTCGTCCCCTCGTCCCCTCGTCCCCTCACCCCTCACCCTCTCTGCTTGGTCGAGGCCCCAGCGCTCTCCTCCTCGCTGAAGCAGCCGCCGCCGCCGCCGCCGCTGCCTGCTGCTGCCTGCTGCTGCTTGATGGTAACGCTGACAGTGTACCGATGCTCCCTACCAGTGCACCCCCCCCCCCCCCCCCCCCTGCACCGACCGCATCGGCCCGGCACCATGCCCACCGCGGACCCCCCCCTCACCCCTGCCACCTCCCCTCGATTCAACAGGCAAATTAATCTTGCTTTGTCGGAGTAGTCAGGTCCAACCAGGGGGAGCGGGTTTATATAGCCGACGCGCTTGCGCTTGCTGATGCAAGTGCTTTTCCCTCAAGTTTGGAGCCTTCGTTTGCGGGCAGTTAAAGATCTCTCCATCTGTTATTAGGAGGGGCGGAGGCCTTGATGAATAGGTATTTCTACCGCTATCGAACGGACCCCGGCCCCTGGATGGAGACAAGTAATGGTGCGGATATTAGAGCGAACAGCCTTTGTTTCCCCAGACCTCTTCGTGAACGCATCCAATAAGGCTTGATTAGAGGCAGGCCGGTCTGGGAGGGGCTGAGGGAGGCACAGGTACATGGATGTTCACGCTGGAAGTCTCTTCTCCTTCTCTCTATTGTGGTGCTTTGTCTCTCACGCTCACTCACTTACATCCACGCCATTATGCACTCTCTGAATCACGAAATAGACGCCCGCACGCACGGGCAGACAAGGACACGCACGTTTACAAACACATGCACGTAATGCACTTTTATTCTAATGTTGTTCTCCCTCGTCACCCTTATTGGTGATTCCGCGTGTCTGATGAGAAGATAATGTGTCGGGGGTTTCGTGAACAGATATTTCATAGATCAGTTTTTCTCCCTTGATGATTGGGACCAGACAATTTGAAATACTATTTATTTAGCTAACAGGGGAGAGCAATGGAATTGTATCTGTGATTACTGAAGATGATATGACCCCGATGATGTGGTGAGAGTGAGATGGATACACACATATGCACAGAAGAAAAGTAAACCTAGAAGTAGATTTGAGGAAAGATAAATAATTGTGGACTACCCTTGAAATAATAACTAGTTTCAGTATGTACCAAACTCAATAATACACAAATACACATTGAATACACTGTATTTGTTTATTTTGGCTGGAACATATTCCAGTGAATCCAGCATTGACCATTGGTGTTAGCGATATCTACTTTTAGGACATTTGATACAGAATGGGTTTGGATGAATTTTGCACTGATTGCTGCGTTTCAACCAGCAGGGTGATTTGATTACACAATGATTTAGGATTTCACAGGACTAAAACTCTCTTGAGTTCTCTCAATGTGG
Source organism: Gadus morhua (assembly GCF_902167405.1). Lineage (NCBI taxonomy): Eukaryota > Metazoa > Chordata > Actinopteri > Gadiformes > Gadidae > Gadus > Gadus morhua. Next base: position 25,470,469 of record NC_044057.1, read on the forward strand.
CGGAGTATCGGCAACCAACAATCTGCGACCTGAATTCACTGCTTAGTTTCGTAACACATGAGACTGCAGCCTTTAAACTGATAGCCTTTAGCCTAGCCTATAGCCTAGCTTCATGCCTTTATAGCCTAAGCCAAATTACAGTAAAATATTTGTCATCATCCAGCTCCATTATAAGATCAAGTTTGTTTATAAACAACAATATTTGTCCTAGTCTTTTATTTATGTAGAAGATACACACCTAGAATTCAAATGACAATTTTATAAAAGGCCTTGGCTAAATAATTATAATAATAAAGACATTTATTATGATATTATAAATTATCTTGATCGTCCTCCATAATTAAGTCTTAGGTTTTATGAAAGGTCTGTTTAGGAGGAATCTGTGTAAAAAATACTAATTGAGCCCATATTATATGAGCCTGATCAGTGCATCCCAAATCAACCATCAAATTTCCTCATGCGCCGTTCTGACAAAGTGATCAGTCTTGTCTCTTCTATTTTAACTCAATCCTAGTGGTCCCCAGACAGCCTTGGAGTGTGTAGACTATCAACATGGAAGTTTCTCCTGTGAAAGATACCTAGTCATCATCCTCGCCTATCCACGGGCTGCCTAGCCATTCAACCCACACTTTCCTGCTACTTAATTGATACATGGGGATATGTTTTAATTCAACTTTATAGGCTATTTTAGTGGGGGCCGGTGAATTCACTTGTGATTTCCCTTATGCATAGTCTGTTGTCTTAATAAGTAGGCCTATTATTTTTTTGACATCATTGAATTGTTTGCTTACACTGTACATTTTTTACCAGCGGTGCTATCCAAATTTGCTCGTTTATATTGTACATGAATATGAAACCACATGCATACTTTCAGCTGAACCGCACCAGCAAGATACCCCTACTGTTGTGATTGGGCCTTTTGGGATTCCAGCCAAGCAGACTTCAGCCCCAGTCTGGTTCGTTGTCCTTTAATCCTGAACAACTGACAAGTACACACAAACAAAAAGAAAGACGCTCACACGCAGACACACACTTGCATACACACAAACACACTCGCACGCACACTCACACACACACAAGCACACTCGCACAAACTCCTGGAAAGGGCCATCTTCAGTCTCCCCGGTCGACCGTTGTCATAAATCAGGCTTGACCCATTTCTCTGCATCTATCCTCAGACACTGTATGGATTTGGCGTCATTAATGTTCCCGCCAAATTTACCTGAGCTCACTTTGTGTCCACAGTCATTACACACATTCTTCTTCCTCTCCATCATTCTTGTTTTATTCTTTCTCCCCCCCTTTGTGATACATTTGTCCTCCTCGCCTCTTTATCTTACTCTCTCTCTCGTTCTCTCTCTCTCTCTCTCTCTCTCTCTCTCTCTCTCTCTCTCTCTCTCTCTCTCTCTCCCTCTCTCCCTCTCTCCCTGTCCATCGGTTTTTAATTGATGCGTATGGACCCGCGGTCTCCTTCTATTCATATAACTTATTCTTATTCTCCTATTTAGCTGGTTGGAGTACGAGAGTCTATATCCATTAGTTCTGGGCCCAAAGCCCATTACAGGTTCATTGCACATGCAAAAATAAATCATGTTTAAGGGCAAATTAAACTCAAATTACTTCCCTCACCCATACTGAAGTACTGGGCCTTGTACAGAACAGGACCTGTCAAGGATCTTAAATTCAGGACTATTCAAATTAAACTTAATCGTAAATGGTAAACTATTCTGTAGGTTTTCTTTTCTTGCTACTTAACTTTTTACTTGTGGGTGTTCAACTTGTTGTGTTACTGCTGCAATGGATCCAACGGGCCTACTAGAGAGAGTCAGCCGCATGCAGAGCTGGTGTTAAGTAAGGATTCCGCCGCACAGCCCGTAGTTACTTTCCTACCCCGCTCAACATGGCTAAACATGCGTCGATCCATCTGTCCTGGTTCCATCCATAACCTTATATCTAATCCATGCTTGTTTAACATGGATGTTAACTTGCAAAACAGGTGCTGATGCAGCCTCTCAACAGCCCATGTAAGACTACAGCGCCGATTCTCTCTGCTCATTGACCCAACACTTCACTTTCTTCCTGCCCGGTTTTCTCCCAAAACTTTTAGTTACTCGCTGACTTCATACCCAAGCTCCAAGAGCTGCAAGCCCAGCAGTCCAGAGAGTTCATTAAGCCTTGACAATGCAATCAATGCAGCACAGACAGACGGTGGAAATCCAGAATGAGATCCGTTGTGGCCTTACCTGCTTAACTGCACACTAGTTAACCCCTCTAAGTCCACTGACAAGCCGGGCAGAACGGGATAGTTAAAGTATCTCAATATGCTGAAATGCACATTTCTCGGCTCTGTTCCTTTGTCTCAAGGTTCTTTCACGGCCATAGTGAGCCCCCTGTCTGACCTGGCATTGATTTTTGAGAGGTTGGAGTTCCGTACTCGGAAGTGGTGGGACTGGATATGTGTAAATGCTCGATAATATGTGGCGCTCCTCTAGGGAGTATATAAAATCAATCCAACTACTTAAAGGTGCAGTGTGTTGGGTTTAGTGCCATCTAGTGGAGAGGTTGCAGATTGCAACCGACTGATACCCCCTCAACACATACCTCTCCAAGGACGTAGGAGAAGCTATGGTGGTCTGTAACGTGCCTCCAAAATGTTGTCAACGTCTACCATAGCATCGAGTAGCCAAGTTTCAAGTGATGGGGTACCGTGGTAGATATATAAAATGTGTAGCATTGTAGTGGTTTAGTCTGGCGATTATGATTGCTAATTGTCCCAAGTGTGCTGGCGTCTGAGTTGTCCATTCTGGGCTACTGTAGAAACACTGTGGTGCAACATGGCAGTCGCCAAAGCAGAGGACCCCCTCCTGTGCTAGAATCAGTGTACGTTTAATTAAACAGTAACTTCAACACAGATATGAGCATTATGTTACATTCTGCTAGATCACCTAAATTCTACAACGCGGCGCCTTTTATGGGGAAAAAAACCATTACCCTCCCCTCTCAACAGCACACCTGTTCATTAGCACTTCCTCAGCGTGTCCACTTATCCCGTGTACTGCAGTATTGTTTGCTTGATTTCCCTATCAGTGTGTTCCTGTACATGGGCGCCAACAGGCAGCAGTGTTAAGATGGCCATCCTCCATGCGGTGCCCTTGTGGTGTTTTTCTCTGGGCTCTCTCCTGCCTGACTTCCACGGAGCGGGCTCAACATCTGCTCCCATCTTTGTTGGGTTGTCATTGAAATTCAGCACAGGCATGAGGACTTCAAAGCACAGAAAAACGCTTAGAGGAATATGCCGCAGCTATGAAAAGCACACGTGCGTACGCACTCCTCAAGCACACACACGCACGCACGCACGCACGCACGCACACTCCCTGAGCACACGTAAACATACACATTCAATTTGGTGAGCACACGTACTTGCACAATCAAAAACACACAAATACACGCACACACAGACACAGACACACCAACACACACACACACACACACACACACACACACACACACACACACACACACACACACACACACACACACACACACACACACACACACACACACACACAAACCCCCACACACACACACAAACCCCCACACACACAGACATACACACACAGACACACACACACATAAAAGCACCCGCTCCTCATGCTCTTCTCGCAGTTCAATTTATGCATCTAGAAGTTGACTCAGAATCTCTGGCTTCAGTGGTTTTTCAGCTGATGATATTTCCCCTCTATGTCTCAAGTGTTTAAATTTCCCCATCTAATTCCACCGAGCGGCACTAACGGGGTGATTAAGATGTGGAGAGCGGTCGGATTGCACTGGGTCCTCGTTTTAGCAGGCAGCTGTCATTTTGTGTCTGGTCTGGTTGTGATTAACTATAGGATTTCAGTCAAATCAACGCAGGCGTTGTTAAAAGCCAGACCGTTTCTTTCTTGGGGAGCAGACATTTAGTAGATAGAGCTGGACTGCCACAAGACCACACACACTCACACACTGATCTCTCTCTCTCTCTCTCTCTCTCTCTCTCTCTCTCTCTCTCACTCTGTCTCTCTCTCTCTCTCTCTCTCTCTCTCTCTCTCTCTCTCTCTCTCTCTCTCTCTCCCCCTCTCTCTCTCTCTCCCTCTCTCTCTCTCCCCCCCCTTCCCCGCCCTCTGTCTCTCTAAAGTTAACAGCTGGAGAGTGGTTGGAAGCCGTATCAACTTGGGCCTGTGCAGGCCACAGGGAGTGTGATTGTAACGAGGGGCCAACCAATAAACTTGACTGGAGATGACTTAAAAGAAGAGTGAAGGACTCGAGGTCTGCGGTTCACAACACCGTCAGACGGACCGTCCACCCGCGGGCTGTCTGCGTTTGTCTCCGGCGCCGCGGAACGGCCAGTTTTGCTCCCGTTCTTCAAAGTGAAAGATACAATCGGACCAAATAAACGAGGAATCGAGAAATAGTAGCGCGCCCCTGAGATCGTAAACGGCGCCTGAGAGATAAGGATCCCACTGTGTCACCATGCAGTGTCTCCACTGCGACAGACCGGGGCTTCAGTTCCCCTCACATCGTCTGGGACTCTCTGAGTCCACGCCGGTGCCTGACGCAGTGTCCCGCCTGCTTCCTAATTGTTTTCAAGGGTGCTTCGGACAATGCATGCACCAGCCCGACTCTGCTGCAGAGAAGGCTGAGCTCTGACCCGGCCGCCCGCCTCCTCGAGACGCCTCCGCACCGCGCGTCTGGAAAACGCTCTCTCTTCCAGCGTCATTATCGGATGCCAGGACATGACTTCATTAGTCCTGATGTCGAGCACACTTGACACCTTTCCACAGTCCGTATGAACACAGACTCCTCCCCAGCGATGAGTGGAGGTATCTGGAGGTAGCCCTGGTTAATATGACACGCAGCGTGTAGTGTGTGGTGGCTCGGGGGTGGTGTCATCCTTGTTGAAACATGAACCGTTGTATTCTCTGAATCACAGTCTTTCACTGGGCATTAGTTTGATATGCTCCCTGTCAATCTATCCTACTTTTTAAGTTGGGTAGGTTGCATGATGAGTCTACTTTATTGGTTTACAGTAGCTTAAGCCATATTCGTAATAATCTCTTGGCTAA
>NC_044057.1:25480570-25537958 GCF_902167405.1 Gadus morhua
CTCCAGCGCTCTCCCCCGCTCTCTCTCGCTCTCTGCCGCGTTTGGAGATGGGGCGAGATGGATGGGGAGAGAGAGCGAGGGAAAGAGGGGGAGAGAGAGAGTTAGAAGCAGAGTGTGAGAGAGAGCGAGAGGGAGTGTTAGAGAGAGCGGGAGGGAGTGTTAGAGAGAGCGAGAGGGAGTGTGAGAGAGAGTGTTAGGCGAGGGCCGGAAATAGCCTCTGCGCTCCCCCTAACCCCCTAAAATGAAATTGACAGACCCCGCTGAAGTAATTGCTCCCAGCACTGTTTTCTTTGGCTGAAAATACAGTTATCGACAAATAGGGGATTCAATAAACGGCTGGAGATGAGGCTCAGGGCAGTGGTCAAAAGGCTGCTGCTGTCCCACTGCTGAGGCTGCCCTGGCCCCAGATGGTTCATCATGCTACCTTCCTCTCTCTCTCTCTCTCTCTCTCTCTCTCTCTCTCTCTCTCTCTCTCTCTCTCTCTCTCTCTCTCTCTCTCTCTCTCTCTCTCTCTCTCTCTCTCTCTCTCTCTCTCTCTCTCTCTCTCTCTCTCTCTCTCTCTCTCTCTTTTGTCTCTTTGGTATCTCTCTCTGTCTCTTTGGTATCTCTCTCTTTCTCTCTGGTTTTCTCTCTCTCTCTCTCTCTCTCTCTCTCTCTCTCTCTCTCTCTCTCTCTCTCTCTCTCTCTCTCTCTCTCTCTCTTTCTCTCTCTCTCTCTCTCTCTCTCTGTGTGTGTGTGTGTGTGTGTGTGTGTGTGTGTGTGTGTGTGTGTGTGTGTGTGTGTGTGTGTGTGTGTGTGTGTGTGTGTGTGTGTGTGATCTCTCTTGTATCTCTTTCTCACTCTCTCAGTCTCTCTCTCTGTATATTACCCAACCTTTATCCAGCTCTCTCTCTCTGTAGGTTACCCACCCTTTATCCACCTCTCTCTCTCTCTCTCTCTCTCTCTCTCTCTCTCTCTCTCTCTCTCTCTCTCTCTCTCTCTCTTTATTACCCACCCTTTATCCACCTCTCTCTCTACTGTTTTTCCCTTCCCGTGGGAGCGCACTGTACTTTCTCGCTGGTGCTCACACGCTGCACTGAGCGCACGCCCGGCTTTCTCTCAGCAGCCTCACGTCGTTCTCGTCTCTGAGCACCAGGAGAGCGTGTGATGCTTGTGGAGGAATGTGCGACGCAGAGGAACACAATTCAAGTGCTTCAGACGGGGAAACCGAATGAAACGTTAGGGAGATGAATAATCCCGCTCTGTGAAGCAATTTGGGCCGCTTGGTCGTACCAAAGTTGCTGTGTAAATAAAGTTGAGTTGCGTGGAGGAAAACGTCAAAGAAAAGGAAAGCAATTAAAGACAGAAAGACAGATGAACATACACAGAGAAAAACAAGCGGAGAATGGTGCGCCGAAAGACCGAAGCAATGATGTAACGGCAGTTGGAAATAAACAAAGGCAGAGAACCAAAGTACACAGCAAAGAGCAATCTATCATGTGAACAAACTCCCTCCCAGTAGCCCTCATCAGCCTCCCGGCCTTCTCCAGATGGTCGCTCCGCTGCCTTCTCTGTGGTGAAACGCTGATCCGTCCATCTGATCCGCCCGCGATGTGGGGTGGTGTGCGGGGAAATGCTCCAAATGCTCCCTGAAGCATCAGGGAGCATTTGGTCAGCGTCTTTGGTTTCCAGAGCTAAAGGTCAACGCACAAAGTGAAACTCGAAATGGAGTTCTGCTGGACACGGCTCTCCGCATGATGGGAACGCCGAGAGGAGAGGAGAAGGAATTAAATAAAACATCCTAGGCATGCAGTGGATCCCCTCTCCTCCCCTCAGCCCAGCTTGATGCAACGTGATGCAACGGGCGGTCATATCTTTAGGTAGGGGGCCAGGAGATGCAGTGGAAACGTACAGTCGGGGGTCTCCCTGGAGCACGTCAACAGGCCCACTCCGACGAGAGAGTCCCCTGAGACGCACACATAGGCACTCACAGCCGTGCAAAACAAAGATCAATTGGAATCCTCCAGAGCCTGGTGTGTTCGTTCATAGGTCTGGCTGTGATAACGCCACGCTGTCAATCCATTATTCATCATGCAGAGCCTGATGGGATGGCTTTACATTATGATTAGCATGCGTGGTAACTGAGCAGTTAGCCCGGATCTGGAGACGGTCTAGCTGTAGGCATCCCTGACCAAGAGCAAGGACACTTTTACACCATATATATATGGTGTAAAAGTGTCTATACGTATACATCTTGCAAAATAATGAAGTTCACTGTAGATCTGTACTTGACCCACACCCGGTCTCGTTTTTTTTTTGTTTGTGGTAAATTGCTGTTTGTAGTTTTTATTGGTTTAATTATTGGTGCTGTGAGCCATGCGTGTTAAAAATGATTTTCTTTTGATAGACAGCAGGGAAATTCAAATCTGAAGTCTCTCTCAGCATTTGAACATACATTTAGCGAAACTAGAACAGCCTCTTGACTTCACTCAAGACCAATACTTCTTTGCAAAGGTTTCTTTCTCATGTCCGTCGGTCTATCGACCAATCCCAGGGTCTGCCTGTGGCCTCGCTCTGCCTCCCTCGCTCTCCTCTTCATCGTGTCCGTCTCCATGTGAGACGCCACTGCCCTCGTATCTGTTTATCAAACCGGTAGAAATAGCGGGCAGGGGACAGTTTCAAAGGGAGCAGGGCTGGAGAAGATTAAAGGGAGCTTTGAGAGATGAACAGACGGTAATGAAAATGATTCTCTCCCCTCTCATATCTCTCTGCTCTCCTCCTGGCCATCCACGCTAGGAGGAGAGAATAGAGCCAGGTATGATCGAGTCCACACACACACACACACACACACACACACACACACACACACACACACACACACACACACACACACACACACACACACACACACACACACACACACACACACACACACACACACACACACACACACAGCAGTCCTCAATGCCATTACTGTCTGCAGAGCGGACATAGACCAGAGAACCTGGAAATGAAGTATAGCATTGTGAATCATCTCTGTGAATCATCTCATCTCACCGTCAGAGGGGAGGAGAGGTGCATACCCAGACGGATCCCTACGGAGATGCTGATTAATTTCCCGATCTGACTCACATTTACATTTGTTTGTTGTTCTTTGACTCATCTTCTGCACTCACTTTTCCAAGTGGCCCGCCCCCAACTTGTGGGGAGGAACTAGGTCAGGTCATGTTATATATGATGGTAACAGATCGCTCACCGGGGCGACCTCGTTCAATTAGCTTCTGCTTGCACTTCTGCAGATTTTCTAAACGTATATTCCTCTACCTTGGGCTTTCTAGGCTGTGCGCCGAATCCAAATGTAATAACACAAAGCCAATTTCACATGGCGGCCTTCCTTGTCAGAAGTAGTTTCCTCCCCATGTCTCATTTGTTCCATATCATCGACCCCCTGCAGACACAAGGTGGAGATTTCAGGCAAACAATTATACAGTAAACGGGCTGATGGTGATGTTGATCCAAGGCACCACGAGGAGGAACAATATATATACACCTGCTGGTGTATATATATTGGTTTGCTTATGAGCTACTCAAATGCCTATCGGCACGATTCGCTCACCAAACAGGACCCTGAGCCAGGTCCGAATCATCCTCGGTAGGCTGCTTTCTCTTGCTTTTCTCTTGTTTTCGCCCTCTTGTCTACTTACTGTAGTTCATGCTGAGCTACTTAAGGTTACCTCCCTGTAAACTGATGTCTGCGCACTCGGCTCCCAGAGAGCCGGTGGAACTCTCCGACGCCACCCAAACAGCCCTAATGGAAAGCATGCATTACTCAAATCTGCCTCATTTACCACACACACACACATCTGTACGCGCTTTTCTGTTTCTCCATTCATCCATAACCAAGGTTGGCTTTGTGTGTCATCGGAGTGGCACTTTTCCCCGAGCCTTTTTTGTGATAATTAGGAGATTCTTGCGCACTCCTTCACTCGTGCTTTCTAGTCCATTTCATCCATCTGGTCCATTTTGCACGGTTTCGTGATGTGAGGCACAACTTTAAACCACCGCAAACTACAGAAAACATTTCCCACTCCGGGCTTGGTGTGTTGTGGTGGAAGCCAGAGCGTTGAATTGAACTCCCCCCTCCCCCCCTTTGGGCTGCTATGGTAGGTCTTCATTAATCTGACAGTTGCTCTCCTTGTCTTTGGTTCACAGGGCGGTCTGAGGAACAGCAAGCACGAGAGCACGCTGTCGTCCCAGGAGTACGTCCACGAGCTGCGCTCCGGCATCACAGAGGATAAGCTGCTTAATTGTCTGGAATCCCTCAGAGTCTCTCTCACCAGCAACCCCGTCAGGTCAGTGCAGCCGGCCTCCGCACGCGCACACTCACACACGCGCACACGTGCACACGCACACACACACACTGCCTCCCCAGCTCGGGCGCAGGTGTACCTGCTGTGGTCCTGTGTTCTGCGTCCTCTTTCTCCTTTGGGATGGTTTGTCATGGGCCATGAAGCAGTTTACAAGTACAGGTGCCTTAATAATTCCAATTTGAATGCCAATCTGAAATCTACAATGAGTGTCAAACATCATGGGGTGAAACACAAGTCCATGTTTCTCATGAGAAGTATTCGGAACACCCATTCAACGTTCGCACCAAATCACATGCACATCCGTCATCTATATCCATTTTCATTGGGTTCATTTTTGTTGGTGAAAGGGTAAGGTGTTTAAGACGGGTCCAAAACAATGGAACCAGTGCAGTGGTCGGTTTCCATGGTCTACTGGGTCAGCGTTGTTTAACCTCCCTGAAAGCTCTATCAGACGTTGTTATTGTGTGTCCGTGCCGAGTGCCTCCACTGACTGTAAATCATTTGATCTCCTGGAGAGCGAGCTCACCTGCCAGTGTTTCGTGTTCGTAACCGAACGCGGCGGTCTGCGTGCCAGAGTACCCCAGTAAGATGGCTGATTAGCAGAGCCTCATCACATCACCAACACCACACCTCCGCCAAAGCTCTCCCGGTCCCAGGGGTGTATTACTTTTAATTGTGTTTTTTAATTGCATCCTTATTCAGCTTATTTTAAATCCAGTTTCGTGGCTCGTCGAATGATGTACACGCGGGCCTCCGCACGGTCCTGCCGACGTGTAGAAGGTTGGGCGTTGGGGTTCTGGAACGCAGAACGTCACATCAGGCGGGTTGGAGGGACGTGCACGTTCTCCCCCATCAAAAAGCCTCTTGTGTGCGCGCCAATCCCCGCGGTCGCTTCATCTCGTGTTGTGTACTTGTTCCGGGAATTGTTCCCGGTTTGTTTTTGTTTGTTCTTTCATCTGTTTCCCCACAAACTTAGTCTCTGAACTCAAGTTCCGCAAGATGTCATCCACTTTAATCGCAGAAAGTTGGTCCGTTGGATCCCGCCTGTTACTAATTGGCCCGACGTACCTCGTAGGGCCTGTTCCGCACGGAGCGATGGGCATGGTTCAACAAGAATAGCTTGTGGCGCAGCCTGTTAAGCAAGCATAGCCAATGGTGCGGCGGACAAAATGAGTCCAGGCTCAGAGTCACTGGGAGCACATCTGTCATCCCACACCGCTCTGTCCATTAGGCTCTAATAGATAGGAAGTCCGCCTCCCCACATCAGAGAGCCAGCCATTCTTCTGACACCTCAATGAGCACATGGCTCTCATCCAAGGAAGGGCCAAGCAGGCCGGACACGCTCCAGCCACCACCACCGCCCTACTGCCCACTACTGCCCCCTACTGCCCCCTACTGCCCCTACTGCCCCCTACTGCCCCCTACTGCCCACTACTGCCCCCTACTGCCCCCTACTGGCCACTACTGCCCCCTACTGGCCGCTACTGCCCGCTACTGCCCCCTACTGCCGCCCTACTGCCCCCTACTGCCCCCTACTGCCCCCCTACTGCCCCCCTACTGCCCCCTACTGGCCACTACTGCCCCCTACTGCCCTCTACTGCCCCCATACTGCCCTCTACTGCCCTGTACTGCCCCCTCCTGCCCGCCTCCCTCTTTACAGCGCTCAACGTGGAGCTCAATCCAATCTGTATTATTCAGTATCTTCAAATGATCCTGAAGGAGGAGTCGACCTGGGGAGCCCGTCTCTCACCGGCCCGAGAGAGAGAGAGAGAGAGAGAGAGAGAGAGAGAGAGAGAGAGAGAGAGAGAGAGAGAGAGAGAGAGAGAGAGAGAGAGAGAGAGAGAGAGAGAGAGAGAGCCCTCCGACAGTCCGGGTTATTAGTCCGGACCGGTCCGCTCTCCGAGAGGCGCCTCAACGTGCCTCGACGCTCGGGGCAGGAGGAGTGTTTGGGAGATGAAAGGCACGCACAGAGTCCTTAACGCGGCCGGAGTGCACACTAAACTGGCAGCGCAGCGGCAGGCAGGCAGAGCGCGCGGCAGGCCCCAGAGATACTACTGGATACGTTTATATATTTCCCCATTTGGTAAACAGGATTACGTAGAATTAATTCACAGCCAATGTGCTTTTGGGGGGAGGTTGTTTTCCCCCTAGCAAGCAAACAATCGTGCCCTCCTTTTCATGAATAAATAGATGGTTAATACAGTAAAAACATAGGTATTGTTCATTATTTCTATTTATTTTTGTTTGTTCTGTAAAAAAAAAAAGAAGAACCTGTGCAATGCAAAATAACGTTGAATCTGTTAGTAACATTCTAGTGTTGCTCCACATATAATTATACTATGTTATAAATGACCGCCACTGAACCTGATACAAAATGTGGTCCTTCCGGATGATTGATGGCAGCGTGTGGAAGTCAGGACTCACTTAGCTGTGGGGAGTCGAGCTAGCCTTTCCACTCAGAAAGGCCAGTGGGTGCCATGGGGATGCAAAGGAGGCCAGGACTGCCCTCTGGGTGTTTTCAAATAACTGAACCTTTGACCACCCAGCGAAGGAGCAAATACTCCGTCGAGGTGCACAACACCCTGCAGAATGCCAGGTCTGGTCGGAGACGACAGCACTACCCTGGGATGAGCCTGCTGTTCGCTGGAGGGAGACTGCCCCCTCCTCGCACTCACAGGGAAGGAAGGCTTAAACGCGCCAATAAGGCTCCTCCTAATTAATATGAATGCACCTAATTGTCATGGATCACAACACAAAGGGAATGCCAGCTCCTGCGTCTGACTCAGCTATGGTAATGCAACCTTTGTGCCCTGTCTTGGTGGTGAGCTGGAGACGGTTCAGAACAATGCGGTAATCGGCCCATCAATACTCACCCCAATGGAGGTCGTTCAGATGACATTCTTTTGAACACTGTGTCGCGCCTGGGAATAATCACTACTTTCATTTAATAAATTAAACAGTTCCAACTGTCAGGTGAGCAGTCAACGAGAGGCACGGTAGAAGAACAGAACCTGATGGCGGAGGCTGATCTCGCTGATGGTTGATTGCCCCACGCTACAGACCTGTTTGTGGACGTGCATGTGGTTCTTTAGGAACATAGTCGCGTTGCGTTTCATAGCCAAAGACTTTTGCATCTGTTCAGAATCTTGGTCTGAAAGCCTGTAGCAACGCATTCAGGAGAATGACGCATTGGTGTGTTTGCAGGATGTTGTGATTCAGATATGTGTGCAACGTTATTTCAACATTTATCTTAGGGCTGGTGGCTTTAAGAAACGTAATGCGGCATTGTTAAATTTGCGCATTTTAATGATTACAAAATCATATTTGATCGATTTAATCAAATGCAAATTATTGAAAGACTTTCACAAAATAGGACTTTGATGAAGCATCTTCAGTTTAATTACTAAACGATACCCTGGCTCATTTGGCAGCTTTCTTTCAGTTAACCAAAAGGTCAGTATCTGTACACAAGTTCCTGTTCCTTTGTCAGCGTGGGCTCACTGTGGGGTACTGCAGCTCTGACTCATTTCCTCCCCGATGCCGGCGTTGGTCTAATCGTTTAGTTGGCAGGGCTGCACCTGTCTGGCAGTGCAGGTGGTCACAGGGCCATTGTGGTGGTGGGTTCCCTGTCTCTCACGCAGTCCCACACAGGTGTGAGGCATGCATCGTTCGCAGATCTACCTACAGATGGCATCGCCCGGAGACTACACTGCTTCCGTTTGGCTTTTACCTTCTGCTCAGCTGTCATTTTTGTTTTATTTTCCTCTTCTTGCTCCGTGGCTAATTTTGTTACTCTCGACTTAGTCTACTTTTATTTTCGACAGGTGCTTCTGATTCTTAATGTAGATGCGTCAGACTGTATCTGGTTTATTTGTATTTTTCTTTCCACTTCAACAACTGCTATTATTTGGGTGTAATGTTCATTGATTTGTTTGTCTGTTCGTTAATTTAGCATGAATCTCACCAAGTTCCTCATGATTCATATCTTTAGCATTCAATACTTTTATTTCTTAAGGGATTTTTTAAATCTCAATAAAGGGAACAAGCAAACCACAGGACGTGCTAGCTGTATCCTACCTGTAGCACACTGGGTTTATTGAAGTAGTGATTTGACAGTCTGACATTATTTCTTTGCGTGTGCTGTGGTATAATCATCTGATAGGCAGACTTCCAGTCAGTTCAGCTACAGCAAAAATCCAACCTGTGCCTTCCTGCAATTCTTGCGATAAAAATGTAACAGTTGTTACCATCTAGAATCTCCTGCACAGTTGGTATTGGCGTAGAGATGCTTGATGTGGTTTCGTATGCCAAAAGAAGATTTATATCTAGGTTTTCTCCCAGCGTAGAGGTCCGACCTGGTATATATTATCTGGCTCTCTGGATTCCGAGTGCCATACGTAAAATCGTAGCTATTGCACTCTGACTCAACAAAATCCCGGTTGTGACTTCCATATTGCATCTGTTAGCTCTCAGATGCCCGAGAACTGCTCAAGCAACATTGAGCTGGGCTCCTAACTTTTCATTACGCGCTGTCTCCACGGTACGGCTGAGACCGGGCCAATTTCCTCTGGAGTCTTATTTTTTTATCACAGAGATGGATGTGATTCGCTGACACTCAAGTTTCTCTTCATGCATGCATAGTCAAGATGTATGGTGTTGCTGGGGTCTTTCTACCGTCCCAAGTATTGCCTTTCTGCTGCTCTCTAGTCCTACTCGATTTAAAACATTTGGGTTGCTTGTAGCTCTGCACCACTGGCAGTACAGAGTTATAGTAATGGACTCACGGCTGTTTCCCTCTATGCACATTCTCTCTCACCTTGATGGGGCATTGCACCCTTATTGCACCCTTATTCATGCACACTTTACGTTCTTTAAGACACTTTAAGGGAGGTTAATATATAAGGCTCCAAATTAATTGCGTGTGATTTTGTTAAATATTTGTCCTTTATCATCCAAATATGGTCTGATAGTAGAGCATCACCAGTTTCCCTTCCTTAATCCTTGCAAAACTGTCCACAACTAATTTGTAAGGTGATAATTATCTTGATTCATTATTTTCTTAATCGCATATTTCTTCATACTAGTCAAGTTAAATCCTTGTTGTACATTTAACAACCTAATTGTTCAGAAGCGATCTTCCACTTATTTAGACGGCCACAACCTTGTAAACGTTGAGTAAAAACTAAAAGAAGTTGAAATGTACCAGGTACACCGTTGACGCAGTGCAAAGCCTCTCACTAAAAGCATCTCACTCAACGATTGTGCCCCCAATCATTGGTTGTCAGATCCAGCACGGGCATGAGCTCCCATCTGGCTCAGAGTGGGGAGCAGAATAGTTTTGCATAGCTACAGCGATTAGAAAAAGAGCCTCACCAGAATTGGACATTGTGATGAGGAGTCAACATTGCACTGATGAACGATGTTTGAGCAAAGCGCCGGGCGGGCACGGAGGTGCCAGCGATGTCTGCCACCGATACTTTATGGTGATGGGAAACAGTATCAACTCTTCCCTTCGTGAGGGTGGAATCGCTGCCAGTCTCAGTGAATCATCCCTAATTGATTTTCTGTATTCACACTGTGATTCTGCATGCTGCTCTGCCCAAGCCACATCAGGATCCGTCACTTTTTTTTATGTGAAGTATGACATTGTAAACCCAATGTCCTTGTTGAAGTTCAAAGGGGCAGAATACCAATTTAGCCTGTATCCGTTTATTAGTATGATCGCCATCGCCTCTTGATGCCTGATCTTGAATCTCAACACTGGTATCTTGCATAACTCATCTGACTTCGGTGTATCCGCAAAATCCAATTCATAAAAGGTCTGATTGAACACCTCTGTGGTTATTCCCAGCCGCGTGTCATTCTGTTTCTACTACGATGCACCGAACGACAGAAATCTGGTTCTGCCAATAAAGCGTCCCTAGGTAAAGGCCGCGAGGAACGAGGCACAATCATTTCATCCAGACCGATAAAGTATGTTGTCATTTTTACCACAGCAAAACAACTTTGTGTTTTCAACAGTGGTGTTCTCGGATCTGGTGTTCCCAGATTTATTACAAGCCATCCCGAGACAAGCTTTGGTCTCTCAGTCGTCAAGGAGAGATAACCGGCGTGTTCTACACACTAATGTTGGAAGGCTCCATTGACAATACTCCCCTCTTTCCGTCGATCTCTGCATATTTCAGTGTTAATACTTTTATTTACAATTGTCTATCACCTCAAAGTTGGACAAACTAAAACCGTTCCTCAAGTATAGTGGAAAATCCTCCCAAAAAGTCAGACCTTATTGAGCCAAATGGACCGTTGACTTTCACTCTGTAACTCCTCCAAGGCAATGAAACACGTTTTTGGAGACAGAAACCAGTCCTCAGCGACTGGGTATATTTTAGGAGCCGTATCCATTTCATTTGGTTGACACCATCTGTTAACCTGCCAGTTCACCGTATCTGTGAGGCCCTGGAGCGAAACATACATAATTCACAAGACATCTGATTTGAATCCCATATTGATTCAGCCCAACACAATCTTCCACACAGGACCAATCGGGGCAGGTCATGATGGGACTCTCCTTACCCCTGGATATGTAAATGTCCTTGTGACTGCTATTCTTTTTTAAACTTAACTCACAATTGAGTTTAGTCCTTTACTCTTGAATCCTCTGCGTATGAAAGTAAGTAGTGTTAAAACACAATTATCTACCAATGGGATAGGCACATGTCCTGTCTCCTTCTAGAATGTCCTCATGCTAAGACCTGTGCTTGATACATTCTGTATAAATGGGAATAAACCTTTTATTTTACCTCTGTGGGGGGTGAAGGTCCATCTCACTGCCGCTGTAGCACAGGAGGTTTGAATATAAGCCTTGCGAATTTAATCTAAAAAGGTATTGAGAGAAGCGAGTGCAGTTTCCCCCTCTGGTGTCCCAGAATGTCAATAACTCTTCTACATAAATTAGGTAACAGCCTTTCCCTGTCTGCGTTTCAAAATGTCACAGGTCTGTAAATAATATTTGCTACCAATATTAATGAGTTTAATTAATCTGACGAAATCACTGCATGGCAAACATTTTGACTTGAACAGATGTTGTTTAGCGGCATATTTTCCAGGGCTTGAGCAAGAGCTTTTAATGGGTCGGTTTTTAAAGGATCTTTTCAAAGCATTGTTGTTCTGAACGCCTGCATTGCCCAGTGCACTCACTGATAATTTGTCCATTAATTGGATTGTCAGTTTGTGTTATCTTTTACCTGAACTGTCATTTTATCTAGACTAAGAATGATCTTCAAGTTCAAGTTAACTGCCAATTAAATTAATCAGTATGTCTCACACTTTTTTTTTGTAACATGGCTTATTTATAATGCAAAATAACTAGAGCTGTCAAGCGATTAAAATATTTAATCGTGATTAATCGCATTAATGCCATAGTTAACTCTAATTAATCGCGATTAATCGCAAATTATTTTTCTATGCTAAATATCCCTTGATTTTTTTGTCCCATAATTCTTCTCATTTTAATTCTCTTATCAACATGGTGAAGTGCATCGGCTTGTCTTGTGCAAATGATTTTTATTGAACAACATTGGCATATACACTGAGCAAAACAGGACGATACAAAAAAAGAGCCTATAGTGCAATTAAACGACTGCTTTGAACAAATGTCATTTGAACATAGCAGTCAGGCTACTGCTTCTTTGTTTTGAGCCAAAGAAAAAAAAAAAAAAAAGTTTTTTTTTTTTTTTTTTCATAAAATAATTTCGTTAATCGCGCGATAAAATTTTTAACGTCGTTAAATTTGGTTTGCGTTAACGCCGTTAATAACGCGTTTAACTGACAGCTCTAAAAATAACCCTTCATAATTTCATGTTTTTCTTAATTACTGTGAATCTACATCATCTGGTTGAAATAAGAAATAACTCAATGTTTTACCTGATGAACTGGGGGAAAATAATGCAACTTTACAAAAAGGGATCAATAACAAAGCATTAATTAACACTATTTACAATACAGTAATAAGCATTAACCATACATTTAATAAAGGTTACTGAACAGTCAACTAATGGTCTGGTAATCATTAACTAATGGTGTTTATATTAACCAAGGTATTCATTTATACATTATTTAATAGTGCAATTAATTAAATAATGCATACCGTTATTAACATGAACACCATTTCAACACCTTTAGTCAGCATGAATACCATGATCACAACACCCTTAGTAAACTAGTTAACCACGTTAATCTGTCACATTAATAAGAAGGTTAACTCATCGTTAATTATTTTAGCGTTAGTGAAACCATGATAAGATGTGTCAACCGGGTACGGTTGAGTTTTGATGTTGTTTCCGTCGCGTGTTAAACATGGATAGCGTCTATAAATAAAAAAAGACCCTGGTAATTATTCCCGCGGTTTGTGAAGTGCATGGCTCCCCGCGTCCCCCCAGGCCTTCAGATTAATACCCTGATCCGCCGCTCACGAGGGGAGTCGTACCTGGGATAGACGCTGGAGCCAGCTCCGTTTCAATCCGCCCAGATGAAAAGCTGCCTCCTTAGCAGGGGGTCCGGGAGTGAGGGAGGGGGGAGGTACAGGAGGGGGGAGGGACGGGGGACGGGAGGGAGGGTATGTGGGGATCTGAGACCGCGCCGCTCACATCAAACCTGTCCGTCCCTCCTCTGATCCAACACACACACACACAACGAAACACAACACAACACAACACACAACACAACACACACACACACCACACCACACAACACAACACTCACAACACAACACACACACACACACACAACACAACACAACGCTCACAACACAACACACACAACACAACACAACGCTCACAACACAACACAACGCTCACAACACAACACACACACACACACACACACACACACACACACACAACACAACGCTCACAACACAACACACACACACACAACACAAACAACACAACACACAACACAAACAACACAACACACACACACAACACACACACACACACACACACACACACACACACACACACACACACACACACACACAACACAACGCTCACAACACAACACACACAACACAACACAAACAACACAACACACACACACAACACAACGCTCACAACACACACACACACACACACACACACACACACACACACACACACACACACACACACACACACACACACACACACACACACACACACAACACAACCCCGGCCCCTTTTCAATTAATCTTCACCATCCATCCACATTCAGTTATACTCTGCGTCTCTCTCTCTCTCTCTCTCTCTCTCTCTCTCTCTCTCTCTCTCTCTCTCTCTCTCTCTCTCTCTCTCTCTCTCTGTCTCTGTCCCCCTGTCTCTGTCTCCCTGTCTCTGTCTCCCTGTCTCTGTCTCTCTCTCTCTCTCTCCCTCTCTCTCCCCCTGTCTCTGTCTCTCTGTCTCTCTCTCTGGGTGGGAAGAGTCGTCCACACTGCTCAGAGATAATTAGACGTTCCTGGAGTGTTTTGTGCTCGGCGGGGGGTCATTGGGCAGTGTCTGGGGAGCTGGACGGGCTATCAGCTGTCTCGTTCACCCTGGTGGATTAATCCTGATGCATCACTTGAACCTCTCCGTGTGTGTACTGTGTTTCTGTGTCCGTCTCTCCCTGCTTCTCTGGCACTTTCATTTTCAGATATTTTCTACCTAATTTCTTCTTTTGTTTTGTTTTGTTTTGGTAACAGTGTCCTTATGCCCCCTCTGTGCAACAAACACACACACACACACACAGGCAGACACGCGCGCACACACGCACACACACACACACACACACACACACACACACACATACGCACACAGGCAGACACACACGCACACAGGCAGACACACACACACACACACACACACGCACACACACACACACACACACACACACACACACACACACACACACACACACACACACACACACACACAGTCAAACACACTCAGTCACACAAACACACACAGGTTTGTGCTTTAGGTGTGCTGTTTCTCAAAGGGGTGGACGTGTTTCAGCAGCGGTGGGAGGCAGAACACTACTGTGTGCAGCAGGCCTGTTGAGTGGGCTCCGCCGGGCCCCGGTTTAGAAATCGCAGGCTCTGTTACCATGAAAGGTGTCAAGCGTTCCCTTTGAATGCTCTGCTTGTGTTCTCCTCCGTGTCACGCGGCTACAATGGAGGGGAAAAAAAACAAAAACACATTTCCAGGGGTGCTGACACAAGCGATATTGTCATCAGGACACAGTGCCGCCTCGCTGGTTGTTTCTGCGCGCCAGCGAGCCGGAATGCCTTCACAGTCTGATGATATCCCCTCTCCAGCTCCGTCACGGGAGTCCCTGGCTCTTTGAAAACGTGCGACTGATGCACGCTCTGTGTTTGGACGCTCGATGTGGGGGACTGCTTGGTTCCCTTCCCGGCATTAGGGTTCCTTGATCACGGGATAAGCCGCGGTGAGCCCGCCGCTGCTGGGGCTGAACCCCCTAAGTCCAGCCTGATAGATATCGCTGGCAATCATGGAGGCTTTCAGTGACTCCCGATGACTTTCACTGTGTCCTGAGCGCGCCCGAGTCCAGCCCTAATGGAATGATGCCCTGCTGCATGCGGTCGGAGGGGCGCCCCGTTCAGAGCCTCTGATCAGACACAACACAACCGCCTCGGCCTGGCCGGGATGGGGCTCGCCTTGCCGATGGGTCATTGCAGTTAATGAGCCAAATGAAAATTGTAACAGTTTACAATACGGGTTCAATTATAAACCATCAATTAACGATAATACAAACCTAAGCCTCAACTAAGGTTGATTAACAGTCAGCTAATGGTCACGTTACCATTTACTAATGGGCTTCATGTTAACAAACTGTTCATATTAATTCCTATTTTATTCATACCTTTGTTAACACGGACACCATTCCCTTAGTTGAACATGAACAACGTTAGTAAGCATGAATACCATCAGTAAGTGATCACCAGATCCCGAGTCAACGGTCAATTAACTGAGTTATTGCTTATGACTGCATTAACTATTGGTTCATTATTTGACCCTTATTGTCACGATGGCCTGCTGTATGCGGTCCGAGGTGTACACCGATCAGGACAGAGCCGCTGATCACACACACACAACCAGGGCTGGCTGGTGTGTGTGTTGCTTTGCCGATGAGTCGTTGCAGTTAATGAGCCAATCAGAGGATGAGAATCCGATGAGGACTCCAGCCCTGTCCTACCCGCTCCATTCAGTACATTATTGTTTTTCTGTGGTCTCATATTGCTCTGCCTTCCCAATTAACTACGCCGCAAAACTTTGTTCCCTGAATGTGTTTGTGGCGTACGTAATTGAATTCCTATTCACACCAAGTGCAATTTGGACCATTTTGTTGCAGCTTTGTTTAAGTCGCTCCGTGAATGCCGGGGCGAATTAGGGTGTTGACGTAGAGTAAGGGTGGTTTATTAAGACGAAGGACGCGGATAGTCCGAGAGATTGTTTTGAGGATTGACTAATTGAATCACCCGGGATGCAATCATTTTCAGAGGCCCCGCAGCAGCCTGCCTGGTTAATGGGAAACTTTAACGCACAAACCTTATAGGGCTTCAGTTATTATGCAGATGACAGACAGATTACAGTGTAAACAAATCCATTACTGAGCTCATCTCGGTCTCCGGGACAGACTGATGGAGCGCTGTGAGTGGTGGAAGTGCTTCAGTAGTTAGTTGTACTTGCACAAGAAAAAAATGAATGTTGGACATTAGAACGAGACTCCAACAATACAGAGTGACTTGCCTGGGTCTGAGATCTCTCACAGCGCGCGTTCACAAACAGATCCTGTCGTCGTTTGACGTGACGCTGTGTGTCCACATCCATATCTTGTTTCTACTTAGGCAAAGCCTGCATTTAAGACGATAACAACTGAGCACAAAACAATACATAAATGTTGCAGCACTTAACATAACTACGACACAATCATCTCAAAGTGGTGGAGATTATACCCATCCAAAAAAAATAATGCTTGACTAAAACAGATCATGAATCTTTCAGTTTGCCTGTGGGATACAGATGATGAGGAAAGGAACACAAGTTGGTGGCACTTAGCTGGAGGACTGTAGCCATCAATATCACATTAACCCATTCTTCAGCCGCTTAATTAAGTCCTCAGATGCCTTCTCACATTTAGCGAGATGCTTTTTCCTATTGCGAGCTATCTCCTGGCCACCTGAACCATTACATTGTTCTGATCGGTCGACAGACATCGGATAAATCAACCAGGCCTGTTGCGCTTTGAACATCTTTGGTCTCCTGACCATTACGTTCTAAGCATGAACAATGCATTCATGTTGTGTGTGGCCCGGTTGACTGCCAAGCTATGATATTATAGACGCCATTGAACAGGTGCTGGGAATGCAGTCTGCCCATGAACATGTTGTTCCGTCAGTGGTCGTCATACGTCATCTAACTGACACTCACTCGCACAGTGTGAGACCACACGATATTACCTGGAGATGTAACTATATTACCGAGTCACACTGTAATCATTCCAATACCTCTTCACAAATATTGGCACCATTATCCCCCTCTCACTCTCACATGCTCTGTCTCTCTCGCTCTGTCTCGCTCGCTCTCCCCCTCTTTCTCTCCATCTCTCCCCCTCTCGCTATCTCTCTCTCCCCCTCTCTCCCGTCTCTCTCCCTCTCGCTCTCGCTCTCTCTCTCCCTCTCATGGCTGACATTACAGTCACGACCAAGAAGCATAAACACAGATTGTGGATTTACTGAATTGTGCTCCGTCTACCGTGTCTCCCTTCCATCTTTGTTTGTTCCAGACTTGTCATTTGCTCTGACTGGTGCCTTCATAGTGCCGCACAACGTCAACAACACAAGGGTTCCCCCCTCGCTTCCAAAACCCGTGGCATCAATTTGCTCTTGGTGTATTTCTGCGTATTCCAGTTTGTTATTCTTACTCGCAGTAACATTCTGACATTTGTTAAATGTAGTGCGTCAAATGTGTAAAAATGAACATTTCAATACGACTTGCGCGTAACTGCAGATTTCCTCCAATACAAAGCATCCGCGCCCCCCCTGCGTTCAGAGACGCGTGTAGCCCCCAACGCAGGCCGGCGTGATGAGGCTATCCTTCTCCCACCATCAAATATTTATTTGTTTGCGCTCAATGAGCCGCCGCAAATCAACCCGTTACAAACAACGACGGCTAATAAAACCGCCCACAGTAAACTGACAGTTATGAATTCAGGCCATTACACCGTTTTCTGCTATTAACCGGGATGATCATCGCGGTCGCACGTCTGATGGTAATAAGTTTCAAATTGGCCCGGTCCGTGTGCTAAATTAATTTTGACTAATGGCTGGATGGCGGTGTTGGGGGTGGGGGGGGGGGGGTCTAATCCCAGGAGCTGATCTAATCACACAGACCTGATCCATCCTCACCTTTAACGCCCGCAGTGGCCAGGGGCTCACTCTCCTACGACGGAGCATTCAATACAAATGATTTCAATACGCACCGTGTTATTGCCTGGAATCATTGTCAAAAAGGCTGGGTAAACCATTGACTTATGGCTGGTTAATGGCTCAAATTGGGCCATGCGTTTGGTTTTATAGACAGTCGGGGCTGGGGGGGGGGGTCTGAAAACAAGTAATGCTAATGGTGTAATCAGCCGGTGATCAGACTATCTCTCCCGTGCCCTCAGCAGAGACAAACTAGCTCATCTTCACCGGATCATTTGCCGTCTCCTGATACGTCGTGGTTTATAGCCAATTATCCCTTGCCGATCCATTATCGATTACAGCGTTATCTCCCCTCCATTGCTTAATCTGTTGGCGTTGAGACGGAGCACCATCACAATGGGGCCTTAATACAAACGGCAAAAAACACTTAAAATGTACCAGTGTTCATTTGCCGGTGCGATAATGCGGCCCGAATGTGATTCAAACGGAGATCCCCCGAATTAAAACAAACGGGTCGGCTTTTAAACGCGACTGCACTCAATTAGGTGGAAAACAAATAAAAGAAAGGCATATTTTACCTATTGTGTTGGGCCTGTGGTGTCTTCTATCTATTAACGGTTATGTATTTTCATCATATAACACAGTAGTTATGTATGATGAATCAATGCAATGTTGGTTGTAAATCGTGCTGTGTGAGGTGGTTCAGTCAGTACCATCGGACGTTCACTCACTCTGATCTCGTGTGCTCGTGTTTCCTCTGCAGCTGGGTGCACAACTTTGGCCATGAAGGTCTGGGTCTGCTCCTGGAAGCTCTGGAGAAGCTTCTGGACAAGAAACAGTGAGTTGATCAGAGCACAGCGGGTCATGTCAGCTGGAGTGTGTGTGTGGAGCCCTTCTTCACCACAGAAGCTTCATGCACCCCACGAGTGACCTTCAACTCCAAGCCCTCAGATGGGCCACAAATACTCTGATTTTTATATTAGTATAATGTCGAATATCCAATAAAAAAATATATCTAAGGATAAATATACTTTAAAACAATAACTATTATGCTTTCTAGTATATATATATTTATATATTTATATATATTTGATATGTGTGTGTATACATCTCTATCTGTCTGTCTGTCTGTGTCTCTGTCTGTTTATTGCATATTTATATTTATGTGTATAAATGTATGTATAAATATATACTTTATAACAAAAAAAATGTATCAGATCTTTGTCGAATATTTTGCCCTGGATTGATTTGTCATCTGACGTTCGTTTCCCAATCTGATTCCGTGTTGCATCTGACAATAACTGACAGGAACTATTTTTAGACATTATCAGATGATTGATGATTCCTTGTGTTTCTGCCCGTTTTCCAGGCAGGACAACATGGATAAGCGGAACCAACACAAGCTGATCCAATGCTTGAAGGCCTTCATGAACAATAAGGTCTGCATATGATCGATGGTTTAACTTTAGGAAAAGGCTAATTTCAGTGCACAATATGATGACATTTGGATGTAGTCCACAGTAATTAGGGTAAATCTGCCTGAAGTGGTGTAATATTTCAACAGCTTTTTGTGTTAATGGTGTCAGATAAAGTGACATTCACATTTGAGGTGGGATTTCTTTTGGTAAATAAGATAAAATATATTATTTTGAATGACAGTGAGTGAACTTAAAATGTAATTAGTATGACAGTGTTCATGTTATTTTATTATCGGGTATGTGCGAAAATTGTGTGTGTGCGTGGTGTTTGTGGGTTTATGTGCGACTGTCTGTATGTGTGTGTGTTTGTGTGTGTGTGCGTGTGTGTGCGTGCGTGTGTGTGAGTGAACTTTTAAGAGCTATGTTTTAACGCAGACAGATTTGACGATGAGATAGTAAAGTAAATCTCATTGGGTATAACTTTTTTAAATATTCTTTTCGGGAAGGTCTGTCTCATTTGTCACATTTGAAGACTAAATGAACGATTGATCTGCTACCCTTTAAATCAATCCCACAGGTGGTTATTTCCACCTTTACATTCCTACCGTCGTGGCATTGCGGAGAGTTTTAAAGGTGGACGAGGCTATAAGTATTTGTCCCTGTAGTGCTGTCCTGAATTTAATTAATTTATCATCATCTCCCTTTTCCCTTGGCCTCACTGTCCCTCCTTAAAAGAGAATTAAGGCTAACTAGAACTTACAATAGATAGTAACTTTTTTTACTTTGTTAATTTCATTTTTTAACTCAAAGCAGCAGTCCTTCCATGAATGCAAATGCTCTTATTAATTTATCCCCTGTGGATTATTTTTTCTTCATATTTTCTTACTTTCTACATTTCCCATAGTATGGACTGCAAAGGATTCTGGGAGATGAGCGCAGCCTGCTGTTGCTGGCGCGAGCCATCGACCCCAAGCAGGCCAACATGATGACGGAGATCGTGAAGATCCTCTCTGCCGTCTGCATCATCGGGGAGGAGAACATGTGAGCTCAGCCCCCCCGACCCCTGACCCCCGACCCCTGACCTGGGAGAGACCACGGGGAGAGACCGCAGGGAGAGACCACGGGGAGAGACCACGGGGAGAGACAAAGGGAGAGACCGCGGGGAGAGACCGCGGGGAGAGACCGCGGGGAGAGACCACGGGGAGAGACCGCGGGGAGAGACCACGGGGAGAGACCACAGGGAGAGACAGTGGGGAGAGACCACGGGGAGAGACCACGGGGAGAGACCGCGGGGAGAGACCACGGGGAGAGACCACGGGGAGAGACCACGGGGAGAGACAACGGGGAGAGACCACGGGGAGAGACAACGGGGAGAGACCACGGGGAGAGACAAGGGGAGAGACCGTGGGCAGAGACCGCGGGGAGAGACAACAGGGAGAGACCGCGGGAAGAGACAGCGGGGAGAGACCACAGGGAGAGACAGCGGGGAGAGACCACGGGGAGAGACCACGGGGAGAGGCCGCGGGGAGAGACCACGGGGAGAGACCACGGGGAGAGACCACGGGGAGAGACAACGGGGAGAGACAACGGGGAGAGACAACGGGGAGGGACCACGGGGAGAGACAACGGGGAGAGACCACGGGGAGAGACCACGGGGAGAGACCACGGGGAGAGACCACGGGGAGAGACAACGGGGAGAGACAACGGGGAGAGACAACGGGGAGGGACCACGGGGAGAGACAACGGGGAGAGACCACGGGGAGAGACAAGGGGAGAGACCGTGGGGAGAGACCGCAGGGAGAGACCGCAGGGAGAGACAGCGGGGAGAGACCGCGGGGAGAGACAGCGGGGAGAGACCACAGGGAGAGACAGCGGGGAGAGACCGCGGGGAGAGACCGCAGGGAGAGACCGCAGGGAGAGACCACGGGGAGAGACAACAGGGAGAGACAACAGCCTTGCTGCAGCGGTCTCCCCTCCAGAGCCAAGCAGACCCCCTTCTTTTCCCTCTCTGCCCCTGACCCCCGAGATGCGCTGGAATCAGACAGGTCACATGTTTGGATGATGCAGTTTAGTCTGTGTAATGTGTTAAGCTGCCCGTCGTACTTTTCCCTTGGACACGCGGCTCGGCTGACAGGTTATAAATTGAATCCAAGGCGAGAGCTGTTTTTATGGTGTCTTTGCAGAGAGGCTAGGCAAGAATAACAATGACACTTCAATGTTACCTTGTACGGATAAATAAAGCCGGAGATAGCCTTGAAGAGGGCCTGTGATCCACCTTCTGTGGGCGCGCTCTGTTGTGATGGCCACAGCTGTAGAAGCTCACACACACATACTGTTTTTTATTGAAGTATTTGTGTATAATTAGGTAATAAAGTATTTAGTATAATTGCCTCTCTCGATCTTATTAGTAAAAACACTCACAGATAGAGGCTCATACATGCACGCGTACGTTCGTCTGTGTGCGCGCACACACACACGCACGCACGCACGCACGCACGCACGCACGCACGCACGCACACACATACACACACACACACACACACACACACACACAGGCTTGCACACACACACAAACACACACACACACAAACACACACACACACACACAGACACACACACTCACACACCATGCAGAGTGTGACAGTACAGCCAGGCTATTGATGTTTTTGCACAGCCTCCTTTAAGACACATACATACTTAATAAGTGACAACCAATAGAAACTGCATCCTCACTCTCCTCTTCTCAGGCTGAACACTTAATACCATGTCAGGATGCTGTGCTGCAGACAACAATGCATAAGAAACGTAAACACATTGAATGAACGAACATAACCTTGGATCTTCTCTGCTGTAAAAGTGGACTGACCTCCTGCGCCGAGCTGCTTCTTGTCTTTTCTGAGGGACACTCCTCTGAGTGTTTATCACGGCCGCCTGCAGTTAACTCAGCAGCATACGACACGTTCCTTTAGCCGCCGCTGCTTCAGGTTACTTCCAGACATTAGGCCGTCGACGTTACAAAAGAGGCCGCAGCGACGCCTCGAGACCGGCAGATGAGTTAAATACTGAGCATGGCAGGTTTCCTTACCCCCTTTAAGAAAACCGGCGTGCTTTATAGCAGCCATCAACTATCTTTAGAGCTATTCAGCGTGGATCCCTCAACATCTGCCCCAGACCCCCCCCCTCCATTTATCTGCCTCTGACTTCCTTCAGATACGCGGCGCTGACAGTTGTAGGTCACGAGCGGGATCATCCGCTTTGTCGGAAATTGTTATTTTTATTTGCACCTCCTGGTATATATTAAGCCCGCTAAGAATAGCGCGGATTAGAGGCAGGGCCGCGGGCGACGGGAGAGAGACGTCTTGGCGCTGGGTGTTGTCAGGTCTTCGTTTAGCGCGCGCTGCAGAGGAGACTTCGGGAGGGCGTGATGGAGTGCGTTCGTGGGTTGGGTACCGGGAGGCGTCCCCCCCCGTCCCCCCCCTCTGAGGCCAGGCTCGCTTCTTATTGGCTTGAGAACCGGACGGTTCCGGGCTCTGAGAGGGAGGCCGGTTCCGTACCACCCGCGCTGAAATACAGCAATCACAGTCTGAGTGACGGGGAGAAGAAGCATTCGTTTGTTTTATGAAATAGGTCAAAACTAAATTCAATAAAATATGGACGTATCAATGGGACATATCTGCTTAGTGCTTCCTGGTCATAGCGGTTCCATTATGTGTGCGTGTGTGGGTGTTTCACATCAATATTTCCCTTGATCCACTGTTTAAAGCCTGAAATGGTCCAGTTCTCTATTCATCAGGGCTGAGGGAGCCACTTCAAGAGCTATAATTTGCTTGCATTCACAAGAAAAAGATGTATTTGTATTAGCCTTTTTGCATGCAATAATTCCCGTGCTCCCTAGCTAAGCCGATTGCCTTCTAATACAATTGCTTTAACAATGCATCAAGAGAGCAATCCGGCCCGTTTTCAGCCGACGTCACCTAAGCAACAAATGCTAAGGAGGCACAATTGAATGACAATAATAGAGCGGATTGCCATA
The DNA here is from genome assembly GCF_902167405.1 of Gadus morhua. Classification (NCBI taxonomy): domain Eukaryota; kingdom Metazoa; phylum Chordata; class Actinopteri; order Gadiformes; family Gadidae; genus Gadus; species Gadus morhua. The sequence goes on from NC_044057.1 coordinate 25,503,830, forward strand.
AAGAAGATGGAGAGGGTTTGAGTCTCCAGACGGAGCCGGGCTGGGCCCATCTGCGGCCCGGTCAGGCGGGAAACTCTGAGTAAATGTAAATGTACCGCTCGTGACGCGCTGAAAAGCATTTGTTAAATGTTTTATTATTTGGTTGTTTTCTTGCCTGCGGTACACATCGGACGGCAGTCTGGATAAGATCCTGACCGCCATGACGATCGCCGCCGAGAGGAACAACAAGGACCGCTTCGCCCCGATCGTAGAAGGGCTGGAGAACCACGAGGCACAGCAGCTCCAGGTACGCACACACACACGCACGCAGACGCACGCACGCACGCAGACGCACGCACGCACATGCAAGAACGCTCACGCACACATGCATTTACATTTAGATCTTTTATCCAAAGCGACTTACATTAAGTACATTTATCATAAGAATTGAAACAATATATCGCTGTCGGTACGGTAACGATGTTCATAGAAACAAGTGCAAGTACTATCAATCGCTAGGCTAACCCGTTCCCCTTATACAGCAGTGATAGCAGCTATTGCAGATACTATTACACAATTAAGTACTATGAATAAGTACAACGTACATTGAGTGAGTACAATAAGTGCTTACATTAAGTACCAGGACGTACAACATACAATGGTGGGCGGAAGGGTCTGCGTGCGAACACATACAGGCACACAAACGCACGCACGCACACATTCACAAACAAGCAAGCATGTGCACACCAGACACATTCACACACGCACACACATTCACACCAATGTGTTTGGAGATCAGGGTTAGCTCCATGCAACAAGTTTTGATCCTACTTTTCAGAAATTTTGCAAATTGTAGATCAGCCCCATAAGCGGCTCGAACGCCGTGATCGTACACAATGTATCTGTCACGGCGGTACTCAACCTCATGTTGCGTGAGTTCTCTATTATGGCGTGAATATGGGGCCCCCATGTCATTTTAAAACATCATCATTATGATAATACATATTCATGAGCGCTAACAAAAAAGAATAAAATTAAAATCCACAGAAAGTCATTTGAGATATGGCTGAAGCACGGTGGGAGTTTGACCGAGTGTTTCATTTGCAGAAGCTGCAGCTCATCTCCGAGTGTCTGCATAGTCCCGCACTCCCACAGACAGTTGTGTCACGACGGTGTCTGTTGCACCTCTGCCCCCTTCTCCCTCCTCTTCCCCCGCTGTCTCCTGCTGCGGCTCACAGCGCTGTCCGATGCCAGCGCACGCAGCCAGCCCGTGGCAGGGCTGCCGAGATGTAGAATTCATCAGCAGTCTTTCTGCCTTTAATCAAAAGCAGCTGTCTCCTCTCTCGCCCGGCTCCTTCCCTCGTCCTTTATTCAAAGAGAATAAACCCTCCTCTCCCTCTCTGCCTGCCTCACCTTTCGACTTCACCTTCACTTCTATTGTTCGCTCACCACGCTCCCCCCACACACCGACGTATATTCTGCTTTTGTTTCTGGGGGGAATGTTCCCTTCTGCTCCCGTGGGTCTGTGGGGAGACGGATCTGACCTCTGACCCCCCCGAGGGCCTCTGGCAGGAGGCCCAGAAGAAACACACAATAATCGAGCTCATAATCATAATCGACCAAGAAGAGATAAAGATCAATTATGTTTTTTAATTTCGAGGTTTGTGGAGTTAAAGCTAAAATGGAAGGACGTGAGGGGGTGATAATGACGAAAAATAAAAAAAATCCTTTTGATTAGAGCTGAATATTTGGCCCTGTAGAAAAGGCTGTTCGTAAAAGAGGGACTGAGGTTCCTGGTTGTGTGAATACCTTGTTGATGTGCCGGGTTCAAGGAATTAATACAGAACTTCTAATTCGGAGAGGCTTTTATAACGCCCACTTTTGCTAATATGATTAAAATAGTTCCTCTTCGTTTTATTGCTTGGCACATGCTGTGCTGCCGATTCAACGCCACACACACACACACATGCGAGCCGACACACGCACGCAAGCGCCCACACACACATGCACACACAAGCGCGCACAAACACAAAAAGGTGCACAAACACACGCACACGCACACGCGCTGTCCCAGCGGTGCCACTTCTAATTAAGTGGAGAGGAGTCCTGTCCCTCCTAGGTTAGCGGGGCAGCCCTTTAAACCAAACCTAGTTAATGCCGCGACACAACAGTGTCCCCATAAGAGAGCAAAGCACTTCTCCCTCCACCTGCTCTGCATTGAAGAGCCACGCCCTCTCTGGTTCAGGGTTAATGGACAGAAAGCAGAAATGAAGGAAAACAATCCAACACTCAACCATATAAAAAGTGCCTTTGATCCTCCTTTTGCTTCTTTTCCATGGCCCTTCAGTGAGTCTGTACTACAACCCATTCGGCACGATTACCCAGACTTTTCCTGCAAAGTACAAACATGTACAGTATATGTCATATTATGTAGATATGATATCAGGTAACATATTGTACGATACTGTATGTTCAATTCAAATTTAATTTGTATGGCGCATTGTATACATCAAATGCATAAAATGTCATCAACATACAAATACTAATAAAAACATGCAATACAATGTCATACAAAGCTCTGATACTGAAATAAGACAGAATACATCGGAAACAACGAGTAAACATAAACATTACTGAAGGACACAACAGTAAAACTGTAGCATTCAGCACTATGTTGTACATGATTGTGTATAAAATAGAGAAACACATTACGGTACTAAAGTGTAAGGTCAAGGATACCAAAGACACACTCCTCCCATGCTGTCCATGGGAATCCTTTTGCTGAGTATTGATTGGCTGTCGGAGAAGCACTCTGTCTTTCCCAGGTCCTGTTCCCATGAGCCACCTTACACCTAGTTAAGACCCATCAGTGATTTCCTTTCTCCCCCGCACACTCACCCCTCTCCCCCCTCCCTCCCCCACCAGCGTGCGCAACACTCCCTTTATCCAATAAATCAATTAGAAATGCACATCTGGTCAAGGTTCTTCAGGCCTGCCTGTCCTTTCCGCACTTTCTCCTCCCCTCTCTCTCTCTCTCTCTCTCCCTCCCTCCCTCCCTCCCTCCCTCCCTCCCTCCCTCCTTCTCTCTCTCTCTCTCTCTCTCTCCTTCTCTCTCTCTCTCTCTCTCTCTCTCTCTCTCTCTCTCTCTCTCTCTCTCTCTCTCTCTCTCTCTCTCTCTCTCTCTCCCCCGCCCTGCCCCATTGCTCTTCCAGGTCTGATTTTCCGTCTCTCTGTGTTGTGGGCATTGGAAGACCTCGCTGCTACAGCAGTCCCCTGTGTGCCCTCCCCCTCCTCCTCCTCCTCCTCCTCCTCCTCCCCCTCCTCCTCCTCCTCCTCCTCCTCCTCCTCCTCCTCTTTATTTTCTTCCTTTATTTTCTCTTCTCTTCTCTCTGCCTCTCGCTGCTCTCCTCGTTGGTTCCGTGTTCTCCTTTCCTCGTTGCCGGTGCCAACGATATCAATCTTTAATTCAGAAATCAAAATACTGAAATAAAAATGACTGCTTAAAAATCTCCAGACACAACCAGTCGAAAAGTAACAGCAATCCTCATGATTTTAATGGACAGACTGGAAAGAGCCAAACTTCCACAAAATCGGTGCAACGTTTCTGAATAATATAAGTAATATAACTACCTCTACTCCTTCTGTGTATGGTGTACGGTTTGTGTAATGTGTGTGTGTGTGTGTGTCCCAGGTGGCCTGCATGCAGCTGATCAACGCTCTGGTCACCTCTCCTGACGACCTGGACTTCCGGATACATCTGCGCAACGAGTTCTTAAGATGCGGGCTCAAGAAGATTCTGCCGGTAAAGAATGCAACAAAAATAACACTAACCACTGATGTATCACATCCCATAATATCAAGATATATATGATCTCTCTCTCTCTCTCTCTCTCTCTCTCTCTCTCTCTCTCTCTCTCTCTCTCTCTCTCTCTCTTACACATAAATGCAATCATAGTATCATATTATAATCCTAGTGTAACTAATCAGAGGCACCAGACAGCAATTCATATCCAATTCATATGCGAGTCGTTGCTGTTCTTAATGTTGTTGTTTGTTACCATGCGGCTCACCATGCCTACCCCCCCCCCCCCCTCCCGCCACCGTGATCAGCCTACACCCCTCACCACCGCGCCGGGGCGACTGCACTCCCACGCCTCACTCTGCAAGTCGCCCTGTCACTCTCTAACTCATCCCCGGCTGCCCCCGTTGATTACGGCCGTCATTACTTTAATTATCTCCTCTCTGCTCCCGTACGGGCAGGGGAGAGAACCCGGAGCGCCACGTCCCCTCTGTGTCGGTGTGCACACCGCCGGCACCGGGCGCTTTGCTACGGGCTTGTAGTCCGCCGAGCACCCGCCCCCCCCCCCCCCCCCCCCCCCCCGTCCTCTCCCTCACCTCCCTCCCCCCCCCCCCCCCGTCCTCTCCCTCACCTCCCTCCCCTCCCTCCCTCCTTCCCTCCCTCCCTCCCTCACACAATCATGAGTTATGCTCGGGAGTCAGGCCATGCTGCCGCTGGCACTGATGAAGCAATGAACTCTGATGAAAGACGAAAGGAGATGCTCTTCCTCTGTCTCTCTCTCCCAACCTCAGCCCTCTCCTCTCCTCACTCCCTCTCTCTCTCTCTAGCTCTCTCTCTCTCTAGCTCTCTCTCTCTCTCTCTCTCTCTCTCTCTCTCTCTCTCTCTCTCTCTCTCTCTCACCCTCTGTCCCTCTCTCTCTCTCTCTCTCTCTCTCTCTCTCTCTCTCTCACCCTCTGTCTCTCTCTCTCTCTCTCTCTCTCTCTGTCACCCTCTCTCTCTCTCTCTCTCTCTCTCTCTCTCTCTCTCTCTCTCTCTCTCTCACCCTCTGTCTCTCTCTCTCTGTCACCCTCTCTCTCTCTCTCTCTCTCTCTCTCTCTCTCTCTCTCTCTCTCTCTCTCTCTCTCTCTCTCTCTCTCTCTCTCTCTCTCTCACCCTCTCCCTCTCTCTCCCTCCCTCCCTCTCTCTCTCTCTCTCTCTCTCACCCTCTCTCTCTCTCCCTCTCTGTCTCTCTCACCCTCTCCCTCTCTCTCTCTCTCTCTCTCTCTCTCTCTCTCTCTCTCTCTCTCTCTCTGTCTCACCCTCCCTCTCCGTCTCTGTCTCTCTCTCCCTTTCTTCTTCTCGTTCTTGGCAGAGTAAAACAACTCTGACTACTCCCCCCCCCCCCGACGCACGCTGCCGCTCATTTCCCGGGAAAACGAGCGCCGTTGAAGACGGATGACGAGGCCAGGGGACGGGGAGGGTGTGTGGGGGGGGGGGGAGTTGAGGGGTGTGTGGCGGCGGGGGAGTGGGAAGCCAGTGATTGATAGCTGCAGAAATGAGGTTACATTTCAGCCCCCCTGCTGTCTCAGGTCTGCCAACGCCCTCCGCAGGGTGATTCATACAGAAGTGGCAGAGAACACTCCCCCCTCTCCCCCCTCTCCCCCCCCTCCCCCCCCTCCCCCCGGCAGCCCCAGAAGGGTGTGAACAGGTGTTCGGTAACTAGCGGTACCTGGCTGCCCCGACTTCCTGTCTCCCATCTGTGGCAGCAGGAAGTCGTGTCCCAGCGGCCCCTGGCCCGGATACATCCTCCAGACAGACTGCGGAGCTCTGACGCTCACACGCAGAGCGCCACTTCCTGAGAGAGACCTCTGGCATGACGTCCGACATGTAATGCACGTCACGTCAGAGAGAGGGAGAGGGAGAGGGAGGGAGAGAGAGGGAGGGGGAGAGAGAGGGAGGGGGAGAGAGAAGGAGAGAGAGGCAGGGGGAGAGAGAGGGAGAGAGAGAGAGGGAGAGAGGGAGAGGGGGAGAGAGAGAGAGAGAGAGAGGGAGTGAGAGACTGCAGTAGGGTGAGAGAGAGAGACCGCAGTGGAGTGAGAGTCAGAGACAGAGGCCGAGCTAGACGGAGAGAGAGAGAGATCGATGTAGCAGGAGAGAAAGCGAGAGAGAAAGAAAGTGAAAGAAAAAAAGGTTGAGCGAGAGAGCGAGAGGTAGGCTGAGGTAGAACGCATGAACATGTAACGTGCGTCACGTCACCGCGCGCGCGTGTGTGTGTGTGTGTGTGTGCGTGTGCGTGTGTGCGTGTGTGTGTGTGTGTGTGTGCGTGTCTCCATCGTGTGTGCTCACCACTGGCCCCTTGTGTCCGTCCACAGGAGCTGAAGGAGACGGAGGAGCTGGACATCCAGCTGAAGGTCTTCAACGAGAACAAGGAGGAGGACGCCATCGAGCTCTCCCACCGCTTCGACGACATCCGGTCCGAGATGGAATATCCTTTCTCCCCCGCCTCCCCCCTCCCTCCTCCCCCGCACCCTCTCACCGCCCCCGCACCGCCTCACCGCTGGCTGGTGTGAATACTCAGATGAACCGGCAGCAGCTGGGAGCGGGGAGATGGGCATATTTGCCGAGCTGCGGCGGGCTCTACCCACTAAAGCCCCCAGTGTGTCCGTGTTCATTAAAGGAGGCTTTAGGATCCATAGTGCAATCTCCCGCCCCAGCCCTGACCAGGTGAAGCCTGGTAAACAACCCCTGTCTCATTAACCTCCCCGTACTTCCGGAGTCTCTCTTTGTCTCTGTCTTTCTGTCTCTCTCTCTCTCTCTCTGGAGTTCTCTCTCTCTCTGTCTCTCCCTCTGTCTCTGTCCCTCTGTCTCTCTCTCTCTCTGGAGTTCGCTCTCTCTCTCTCTGTCTCTCTCTCCCTCTGTCTCTCTCTCTCTCTCTCTCTCTGGAGTTCTCTCTCTCTCTCTCTCTCTCTCTCTCTCTCTCTCTCTCTCTCTGTATTGAGACGTCTGGGTCTGAGGCCGCGCTCTAAGCTGCTCGACGGGGCGATCGAGACAAAATGGAGGCCGCTGTCCTCCGCCTCTTAACTATTCGGTCTCCGTTGCGTCTGAGAGAGAAAGAAAGTAAAAAAAAAAACAAGACTTGGCTCCGAGTCGGTCAGGAGCATATTGTTAAAACTTATGTTCTCAATTCTTGCAGGGTTTTTATTTTACTTTAATAGTTATCTTATTTTATCTTTATATGAATCTATCACTCTCCAGCCCTGTCCCCCTCCCATTATCGGTCTCCCTTTCCCGCTCCCTCTCATACAATATAAAACCATTACACAATATAGTGTACGACCGCCTCATATATTATTCCATCGCATAGTAATATTATATTTTACAACCTCCAGTTTTCGCCGGCTTACAGTCTTGCGCCTTCAATTCCAGAACTGCTAAACTGTGAACCGCGACGCCGAGCGTTCCACGCCCACTTCCCCCGCCCCCCCCCCTCCTTCTCACTCCCCCCCCCCCCCCCCCCCCCCCCCCCCCCCAACGCCTCCCACCCCACCAAGGTCCACTTAACTTCACTCCAAAACTTGTGGAGTTGTAGTTAATAAAGTGAGCAGTAATTTAGTCCACAGTTGGAGACTTGTTCCCGCATCCAGAGCAAGGAGCCTTTAATAATTCACAAATCTGCTCGAAGGGTAGCAGGGGGGGGGGGGGGGGGAGGGCTGGGGGAGAGGCGGGGGGGGGGGGGGGGGGGGGTTGTATGGTGTGGGAATGGAGGGAGGGAGGGGAGGGGGGGGGGGGCTGACATTATGAGTAGGCAGAGCAGACGCTGACATTGTTATACAGATGTTCATTCGCTCAACCTTTGTCTCTCGCTAGTCCCACGGTGCCAGGGAAAATCAGCCATCGCCAAGGCTGCCCGAGTGGCAGTCTCTGTTGACACACGGTGGGGGCGAGGGAGAGAGCGGGGGGGAGAGGGAGGGAGAGAGCGGTAGATGGAGAGAGAAAATAGCGCACCTGGATTAATGATGTGCTTCAGCAGGTTCACAAATGAGAGGGCCCAATGTTTGTTTCCAAGGACAATATGGTATTGATCTGAGAGAGAGAGAGCATGATGTGAATGCCCCAGATCCCCTTAGTCCTCTCTGCCTCCCCAGTCGACCCACAACACACGGTGCACGCACACAAGCACACACGCACGCGCACACACCTAGACACACACACACACACACGCGCACATAGACATCCATACGCACACGCACATAGACACACAGACACACACACACACAGGCACAGGCATAGATGGGCACATATGCAGACAAGCACACAGACGTGCACAGATGCATGCACAAACACACCCACACACACTCGCACACGCACACAAATAGACACAGACACACACACACCTATACACACAAATGCAGGAGAATACACACACACTTATGGATACACACACACCTGCACACAGGCGCTGAAATACGTATGCACAAAAATTCTGGCACACACACACACACACACACACACACACACACACACACACACACACACACACACACACACACACACACACAGGTACTGGGACTGGGGCCTACATCACATCCTGTCGTAGATAGTAGCTCCTCTAATTCCTGAGCAGTGCAGATGTGTCTTGTTTCTCCTGGCAGCTCATGAATATTGAGAGAGCAGGGTAGAGAGTGAGGTAGAGAAGGAGACAAAGGGAGGGAGGGAGGGAGGGAGGGAGGGAGAGAGAGAGAGAGAGAGAGAGAGAGAGAGAGAGAGAGAGAGAGAGAGAGAGAGAGAGAGAGAGAGAGAGAGAGAGAGAGAGAGAGAGAGAGAGAGAGAGAGAGAGAGAGAGAGAGAGAGAGAGAGAGAGATCGACCGCAGTGGAGTAAGAGAGAAAGTGAGAGAAACAAAGGCAGAGAGAGAGAGACTGAGGCAGAGAGAGAGAGAGACTGAGAGAGAGAGAGAGGCCATCTCCTGTGTGTCCAGGGGCCGAAGAGGTGACTCCAGGCCACTCATGAATATGGATGAGCTGTGGAAGGGTGATTGATTGACCCCGCTGCTGACTGGTCTCCGTCTCACCCGTCTCATGTTTATTCACGAGCAGGGGAGAGCGAGAGGGTTACAGGGAACAAAAAAATAAAGTGAGAAAGTAGACCAAGCAGTAGCCTGGCAGCAGCCTGACCGTGTTCTACATGTGTTCTGCTGCAGCTAGGTGACTGAAGAACAGGCGGACCCGGGTTTATTACCCTCCCACGGCCTGGAACCGGGTTTATGTCCACTCCAGTCCGACCCTTATGGACGTAATTGCATCTCCCACGGCTGGAGCTTCTCCCGGGATCCCCGGTCTAACAGCACGGGGGGGGGGGGGGGGGGGGGTGTTATGATGAGAGCTATAGGGTTTAGCACCGCCTGCTTTCGGATCCCTCGATTCACTGGATGAAATAGGGCCAGGCGATTTGTGGGAAAGTGTTGAATCGCGGCGATTGTTGGAGTTAATAGGGAGGCGCTACACAGTCTTAAAGAATAAGGCTTCTAAGGATGACTTTAACCGGAGTCACCTTCAACCGAGGAATCTGTGTTTTTTACTCTGGTACTTTCTGGTACTTTGTAAGCCACTAGTTGTTTGCCACAGAAGACGTAGCTTGGGGTTACCATGACGATGTGGGTGAAGGCGGGCTGAAGGAGAGAGTGTACATTTAAAATAAGGAAACACCTTTCAGAGCGGGCGTTCTCCTTGAGTGATGGTCAGACACAATAGCGAACAGGCAGGATCAAGCCAAAGGTAAAGAGAACAGTGTAATCTCTCATCAAGACTCCTCTCCATAGCGTTGTCAGACACTCGTATTAACACTCAGAGCGTGTCAATGGCAAACCCAAGTGCTTGTGGAGGACGTACATTGTGGGCATGTGTTGACCCCGACCGTTACGTTGGATCACGGCAGCAGCATTCTCTCTGATAACTCGACGCATATGTCCCAAGAATCAGATTAATGGAGGCGATAGGGTCCAGGTGGGAAAGGCCTGGAATTATCCTTTATATAAGTGTTGACCCTATGGCTGGGCGATGAATCAAAATTTTATTGCGTTTTCGATTTTAACGTCAAACTATCACAAAACTAATATAATCGAGTTTTCGATTATTATTATTATTATTATTATTTTACAGCTGGAAATATATCTGCACGTTATTTTAGATTTGAACATTATTTTGGTTAGGCGAAATTCCAAAGTTCTCAATGACAAAATGTTTTTTGCGGAGAGACATGCTGAATAAATACATCATGCATTCAAACTCAGAAATAATCGTTTGAATAATCATGACTTCAATATTGACCAAAATAATCGTGATTATGATTTTTCTTCCATAATGGAGCAGCCCTAGTCGTCCCCGTGTTTCTTTGACCTAGTTATTGAGGCATCTTCTTTCTGCCTTTTTTACCAGTGAATCACCCTTCGGATGCAATCTGGGTTCGTTGTTTTGACACTGGGGGGATTTACTTTACAACTTTGTAGACAAATACGCTAAAAAGCAAAGTCCCAATTTTCTACCTTGTGCTTTCAGTGTCTCCAATTTTCATTTTTCAAACTCAATTACCTGCAGAATAGGGTGGGTGTGTGTCTGTGTCTGTTTGGGTTCTGGTGTGTGTGCGTGTGTGTAAGTGTGTGTGGTTGTGTGCGTGTGACACACAATGTCAGTAAGATGGGGCGGGGGGTGGGGGATATGTCAGTTGAGTTCAACAGAAATGCAGTGCAAAACTTTAGTACTGTTGCACTACATTTGTTATGCCAGCTATATGCTAATTTGCCCATTGTGTATCAATGCTTTTGAAATGTATATGTAATTATGGACAATTACGTTTTTTATATAAACCAGTAGCTGGCCTATTCAACAAGGAGAATAACAGTATCATTCATTATGGTGGATAGATATATTCACACAAATGGCCAAAAGCTGCAATTAATAGTTGTGGGGGGCCAATCATGTTTTTATCTTTCCCAGCTTTTTAAAGTATCCCCCTTACACACACACACACACACACACACACACACACACACACACACACACACACACACACACACACACACACACACACACACACACACACACCCTCCTCTGATGCCTTCCTACGTGTGTACGTATTTAAGAAGCTTATTTGCTTGTCGTTTATTCGTAGCTTATTTTTATTGTTGTACTGTTTTGCTCAGTTAATTCCTAAGGGATACAAACATTTTAGGGTTAAGGAATTTGAGCCATTTATATAGAAAAAGTAATTGCTTCAAGCCTCAATCAATACACATACACAATAGGTACGAAGATATTTCTGGAGAGAAATGTAATTTCCCTTGTCTTTCAGAGCAACAGACGATCCACCTCTCTAACAGCCAATTTATAAAACGGTAATCTCGGACTCTAGCCGTCTCTGAGGTAGGGAATTGAAGTCTGAAGCCCGTGATGGCATCCTGGTGGTATATCCTCATTATTAGCCCATTATTATTAACCTGGATCTTCAGCGCTGGGTTCAGAGTGACGGGTTTACCTAGTGTTTCCTCCACGTTATTATTGCTGTCTGAACATACCAAGCACTCGTGTATACCTTGGCTCATTCACGCTCCCACCTGTCAGAATACTCGATTGATTGGGTTCGCTTTGAAGGTCGTCAGATGCACACGCCCCCGTTACATTCCTTGAGACGCATACACCAGCCAACAGCCACATGGGCGCTATGTGTGTATTAAACTGTAATGAACGGAGCCGTCAAACTCAGTTGTCTCAATACTGTGATTTCAAAGTGGTTTAATATGACAAACCAAATGGAAGGGAAACACACACACACACACATACATTAAAACCCAGTGTTTCTATGTTGCTGTTTTCCTTAACCCCTCGTTCCCCCACTGATATGAATGAGGTGTACCATCTCCTGTCCAACATGGTGAAAGATACGGGATCAGAGACGTACTTCCTGTCAATCCTCCAGCATCTCTTGCTCATCAGGAACGACTATTACATCAGGTGAGCTCTGTCTGTCCTAACACGCACACATACACACGCACACACACACACACACACACATCATGCACACACCTGTCTGTTCTCACACACACGCACACATACCCCTATCTTTCCTCCCACACACAGACACATACACACACCCCTGTCTGTCCACACACACACACACACACACACACACACACACACACACACACACACACACACACACACACACACACACACACACACACACACACACAGACCTGTCTGTCCACACACACACACACACACACACACACACACACACACCCCTGTCTGTCCACACACACACCCCTGTCTGTCCACACACACACACCCCTGTCTGTCCACACACACACACAAACCCCTGTCTGTCAACAGACACGAACACACATACACACAGGCACCCACACCCCTGACGGTGTGCTGTGAGAGCCATGCGTGAGCCCGGCCCCCCTGGCCTGGCTCAGAGTCCTCCTCCTCAAATGGGTTCCCAGTGAAATCCGACCTTGATGATGAGCAGACGCTTGAGCCAAAATGTTTTGCCATGCCCACCAAAGGCCAGGTCCAAGATGCTATATCTTTTTTATTTTCTTTTTTTAAACTCTGTATGAAGCAACCGCTCTGCAATGAGCTGACAGGTTTTTCCTCCAGCCAGAGGACACACCATGGTCCTCTTTCTGTTTCTCTACACAGTGTTCATATATATATTTATGTATTTGTGTATATATATTTAGCATCCAGGTGCGTGTCTATCTATATATCTATAGATATCTATAGATATATAGATGTATGTATGTGTGTATATATATATATACAAAAAGTAAATTTCCTGTAAATATGTGGATTTCTGGATCCATATCCTGTTGGTGTCAGTGATTCGTCACCTTAAGTTCAAATGGGCTCAACAAGTGTCATGCAAATTATTAGGCTCAATCCCAATACTTCTCGTGGCCATTCATGGCGTTTCCTATAAAATCTGAAAAAAACAACAGAAACCATTAAAATCGAGCACCCATTTTCTAATGATTAAAACATGATTTCAAATATTTGTTCACCCTCCAGCAGAAATGCAAACATGTCAATCACTGAGGAGATTCAGCCTTCTGTGTCTCGACGGCAAGGCATTAATAAATTCCCCTGCTTTGCCCCGGCTTATTCCCATAAATAAGAAATTTCCCAAAAAAATAGCAAAGATAGTAAAGTCGGGTAAAAGATCGTTAGATGAGGGCTGGATCGGTAGGATGACTGCGGCGTGATGAATTTGTCATCGTCAAAAGTCGCCGGTCTTTTACGGTAATGAATAATTCATCCGCCCATATAGCACAATAAAGTGAAAAATTGAAGTCACATTAAGCAGCCAACAGCACAACGGCCACGTCTACCTCAGCACTACTGTCCCTGGCTGCCGCGCTCCGGGGACAGGGGAGGAAAATAAAGCAAGACAAGTTAGCGAGGAACGCTGGGTCAATACCCGTATTCATGAGAATGGATGAGCTTTTTAACTTTCACTGTTTCCCAGAGTGTTGCAAAAGGCAGGCGCATAAACCCATGCACCGGGAACACTGATGCGTTGTGAGCGATCCGCGTGTGAATACATCCATACATCACAGCCGCGAAGGGGACCGGGCCTGCGTTACGTTAACGCGGGCCTCAGTCACCGGTGGGACGTGCGACTCACTCGACGACGTATGACGTAGTGATCCCTGAACTTGTTCATCCCTGCCTGTGGTTGGCGTGCGACGTCGGAGAGAGAAGCTAACGGCGTGGATTACAGCAGGCGATGTGGGGCTGTTATTTTAGTCTTTAATGACCCTCTCCGCTGAGCTCCAGGCTGGGGTGTGACAGGAGAGAGCTGTGCAGGCGGCGTCGGCGTCAGCCTGTCGGGTTGAATCAGCGAAGGGCGAGGGAGTCGGTCATAGGTGCTCCGGGATGACTCCCTGATCAAAGGGCTACCAGAGAGCCGTGCCTCCAACGATGTCCCGTGGGACGATTAGACGGCGTTTCAAAGGGTTATGTCGACGGATGTACTACAACGCTGTCACCGGGGGTTCGCCTTTTAAAAAGTCGGCTTGTCATTAATCCTCTTTCCAAAAAAAAAGGGTTTGTCTAAAAAACGGTGGAATCAATGTTAAATGAATCCGTGTTCTTATTTTTTCCGTGGTGACGTCTCCTAACATCGCACGTCCTCACACTCTCGCAGCGAGAGCAGAAGGGTGCGGGAAGCAGCTTCTCGTTAGCCGGTCACGTTAACATCGCTACAAGCTCGTCTTAACACTAATTCATCACGCGGCCCAGGCCAGACATTACTCAATATGTTCTACTTTATTCTACTTCTACAATTTCTGACTAATGCCACTTCTTGAAAAAAAAAAAAAGCCGGCAGAAATTGTCACAACGGTCCCTCCTCCTCCTTAAGCAGTTCTGAAACTTGTTATTTATTTGATATGTTTTTTCGGTAATTAATCTCTCAGTGCGAGCCCTAACGAATGGGAGCACATCAAGCGCGGTAAATTTAGAGCAGATCTCCCCTTTTGGAGCCGGGCGATAGGGGGATTACACTGGCTATGTGGAGCAGGGCTGGATCAAGTGATGGGGCCTAGGCTGAACCGCCGCCACCAACACCACCCCCACCCCCACCCCCACCCCCACCACCACCCACACCACCAGCAGCACACTCCACAGCGCTGGTGGAGCTGCTGGTGGAGGACCTGGGTGCCAGGGTAAAATAGAGACTAGCGAGGGAGGGAGGGAGGGAGGGAGGGGTGGGGGGGGTGCGATGAAGGGGACATATGTTGGCTTGCCGAGCCCAGCCCTGCCCACTGTGGAGGGGGCCCTGACAGTTCTGGGTCATTCCCTCCCTACACAGTTATCTGCGCCCGGCGCCGATCTGTTTGGCAGTGGCGGAGGACGGAGGATTCAGGGAAAATAGGGCGGCTTATTGCGATAATAATGTGGTGTACAACGGTGACAGTTGTAAGCTGGATGCTGCGACGCTTAAGCCATGCTCTCTCGCTCTCTCTCTCTCTCTCTCTCTCTCTCGCTCTCTCTCTCTCTCTCTGTCTCTCCCCATCTCTCTTTCCAACTCTCCGTCTCCTCCCTCTCTTGCCCTCTCTCAATCTACTCCCTTTCTTGCCCTCTCTCTCTCTCTCTCCGCCCTCTCTCTCTCTCTCTCTCTCTCTCTCTCTCTCTCTATCTCCGCCCTCTCTCTCTCTCTCTCTCTATCTCCGCCCTCTCTCTCTCTCTCTCTCTATCTCCGCCCTCTCTCTCTCTCTATCTCCGCCCTCTCTCTCTCTCTCTTGCCCTCTCTATCTACCTCCTCCCTCTCTCGCTCTATCTCTTTCTATTCCGCCTGCTCCCGATATGAGTGGGAGAGTCCTTCCGCTACAGCTTAGACACATGGTGTTTCATCAAAACAACACACGTTACGGGCGATATATTCATCATCATGTTAATATCTCCCCCCTTCGTCTGATTTCCATTTCCACCTACCACTGAGTTTAGCTTGTTTTTTTTAGCTTGTGAGTTTAGCAGGTTTCAGTGGAGTTCAAGTTGTTCCGCTCATCGTTCACCGGCCCCACTGGATGTGAAGATGCGTTCCCTTCCCCCCCACCTGTGCTATATCAAAGAGCTCTTTGGAGCCGCTGTTAAATAAAACATTCAGATTTCTTAAATGATTTGAAAGGAGAGCAGGGGGCATTGGCGTCCCCCTCGCTGAGGAGCTGCTGCAGACAGCGGTACGGGCGATGTCATCACGCTCTTCAAGTCAAACATGCGCCTGTGAACTAAACCTACGCTATGGCAGTTTGCACAATAGGCCCGTGGCTGTGTTTGGTAACCGCTGACAAGCCGATGAAGAAGGCAGCGCAGAAAGTCTGGAGATGCGTGGGCGTCTCATTGGCCCTCAGGCGAGTCAGCGAGAAGACAAAATGGACATCTCTTTCTCTGACTACTTTCTCGCCCGTCAAGGGCACCGCCACTCGGCGGTGTGAAACCCACGCCGAAGCTTGACACCGTGTTCTCCAAAATGCCACTCGCAATTAACGTTGATAATATAACCAGGAGAAGGTCAGCCGCGGCAGCCTCGCGGAACCGCGGCCCCGGGTCGGCCGGCAAACGCCATCGAGCGACCGCGGCGTCCGTCCACGCTTGTATTTTTCTCCGACGCGTTTCAATTACACCCGTTAAATTGGCGGTATTTGCACGGCTAACGTTTAGGGGCCGCACTAATTAGCGAGGGAAGCGGTGGTGAGTGGGGGGGCCAGGGGCCGGGCGGGGCCAGGCCGGCGCCTGTCAGCGGGGAGACGAGTGGCGTCCCCCTCGGCCCTGCCTATTAATCCGCTGGTTTCCCCGATTAGGGCGAGGAGAGGCGATGGTGTACCTGTTCGTCTCGGCAGAGGCAACCTTTGAATGTGGCATTCAGTGACCTCTGGGTCGGATATGGGAATCATTTGTGCTTAATTAGCCCAGGGGAGTGTGTGTCACTCATCCGGCTCAGGCTGGAGTCTAATTGTTCTGCCCCCCCATCCCCGTCCCCCCCAGACCTCAGTACTACAAGATCCTGGAGGAGTGTGTGTCCCAAGTGGTCCTGCATCGCAGCGGGATGGACCCCGACTTTGGCTGCAGCAAGAGGCTGGATGTGGACTTCACACATCTCATAGGTACGGGCTTCTGCACGCACGCACGCACACGAACACACAAACACACACACACACACACACTGTAATATTCTGTAGTGTTTCAATGTCAGTAACTCAGTAATGTTGATATCATCTATACATAAACAGACTCTCTCTCTCTCTCTCTCTCTCTCTCTCTCTCTCTCTCTCTCTCTCTCTCTCTCTCTCTCTCTCTCTCTCTCTCTCTCTCTCTCTCTCTCTCTCTCTCTCTCTCTCTCTCTCTCTCACACACACTCAAACTCTAATACTCAGTAGTGTTGCAAAGTCAGTAACTCAGGAAAGTTTATAGAATCCATACATTACAACAGACACCCATTCCAACTATTTGCACACACTGTGCATCCACAGGTTACGACATGTTCACCAGCCTTATATAATGGCCAAAGTTATCACTGCAACATAATTTAGAGTTGGCAACCAGAACAGAATCCCCCTTCCAGCCATTGGCCTTTTGTGTGAAACCCTCTTCAGCAGTAGGAGGCACAGGGAGGATGGAGCTAAAATTAGATGATATCCTTCCGTCTTCATCCGCCTATCTTTATCAGCCCCTAATATTCTGGCAACAAACCCCTGAGTGAGGTGGCATCCACGATGAGCAGCCTCTGATCAATCATGAATAATGCATCAGCTCTTAACTGATCCTTTTAAGCGTCGAGTATTATAAGTCTCTGTGTTTTCCCTCGGTCATTTGTTACTGGTGGACCCTAGGGGAGGGTTGGAAACTGAGCGATAAAGAAATGTGTCAACACATATGAAAACACGAGATGTAGGAACCAAAAATATGACACCTTTTATTATAGTGTTGTGTCACTTGGAGTTTTTCTGATTCCTGACATCAAAGGCTCATTAAAAGTTTTTAAGCCTTTTTAACGTGAATTGTTTGAATTTCTCCGGGCCTCTCAGTTATTCCAGGCTCTAATGAGTCGCTGAACACGTTTTAAGTTCCCCAAAGTCACGTTGAAGACGTGCAACATTTGATGTGCTTGGTAGAAATGTAAAAACAGAAAGATAATTCATTTCCCGTTACGGTTCTATTTAAAATGGTTTCGACGATGTATTTACATGTTTGTGCTGCTTAATTATGCTTCTCAAGTGGTGAAATGCAAACAGAAATGCTGTACCACTTTTTTCTGTTTACACTTAATTCAACCAGGAATTGCATTTTTTAACATCCTGACCTAGTTAGGGTGCGGCCGGGCCTTACATAAACGTGGCATTCAACATGAACCAAGATATTAAAAAAGCCACCATCACAAAACAACCGCACATTAGCAAGACGAGTAAAACACCATTCACCAACACGATCAGACGCAGTCAGTTCAGCAGCGTGGGACGGCTGTTTGGAAATGTTTTCAATCAGACTTAAGCATTCTCCTCTCTGTTTTCGTGTCGCGGAGTGCCTCGTGTTGTTCCAGTCTATGCGCCCTCGCGTGTTTCGTGGAGCGCCTTGAGAAAAGAATTTACTCAGAAAAGCAGAGCAGAAAGGCGCCTGATGTCATGCAGGTTTACTACCATCGGCCAATCGGATGAATTGAGCGGAGAAAACCAAGTGCGAACAACATGGAGGAGGAGCTAGCTCCAGTGGCCTCTGCCTACGCATATCTGTGTCTTTGACAGCGGTTCGGCTAAGCCGCAGTATTCCGGCGGCTGCCTATTAACGGTAAATAGAGACTGCTTCTTATTTAGTGTAGGCTTCATCAAAGGAAGGCAGTGCGGTACAGAACGCCCCCTGTCTGACTGGGGCCTCAGAGGGCAACCTGCTGGTCCGCTTCTCCAGTTAATTAATGTGGAATGGGCAAAGTATGGAGCCATAAATACATAGATACATGGATGCATGCTGTGCTACAAAAATGTGTCCAGTTGTAATTCTCATGAAAAAAACTATTCAAACAATTTGAAAGAATATTTTATAATTGTTTCAAACAGACTTCCCGCACATTAAGGTGCAGTGTCTAGCACTTTGTGGCATCTAGGGGAACGGACTTGGCAGAAATGGAAACATTATATAAAATAAAAATATGTGTTCAAAGAATGTATTCCTAATTAATTATTAATCGTACCAAAATAAGAACCATTGTGTTTTTGTTACCTTAAAGCAGCCCTTAATATCGACATAGGGAGCCCCCCCCCCCTATGGTTCTACAGCAACCCAGAACAGACAAAGGCCTCTGGAGAGGACACGCTCTTAATTAACAATCAGAATCACTATCTTACTTGTAAGCTGTGACCTATCGTTTTACAGACTTAATAACTAAAAACAGTTAATGCATCCATCAAGGAGCCTTAATCACTTGACACTTGGCCCCTCGATGCCGTCGCAGGCAGTGGCACGACGTTACAGCAGTGCGGGCCGCCGTAGCCCTCCCTCCTACGTCACTGGAGACGGAGGTGGATAGGGCGGAGGAGGTGTTCAGTCGGTCGAGTTCTGCATCCTCCCACTCAAAGCCCTACACACTGCCACTTTGATTAGCCATCGATAACCTACCTGCACGTGGCTGGTGAGTGTTCAAAACAGGGCCATCTTCTCCCCACCCTTCCCCTATAGTGGTGGTTACTGTTGTGGCTCACTACTAGGGACGGGACAAAGTATCGATACAGCGATACGCCGTCGCCCTTCTTCGTGCGGTACGAGAATCGGTACATTGGCGCAAAAAATCTAGATAATTTTTTTAATTTTTTTAAGAATTCCTTTTGCACTTTTATACTTTATTATAAGAGTTAAAAAGAAAATATCGCTATTAATATCGTTTTTTTAATCAATTTAAAAAAGGTGCTCTAAACAGATTTCCCTGCTCCCCGAGTTAACGCATGAATGAAGGACACTTGAACGGAAGTTAACTAACCAAAGACGAGTGAATGGAAAAACTAGACCGAAATCCAACACTATACCTTCTCATAGTCATTTCGTATTCATTGTTATTCATACAGTATATCGTGATGTATCGTCATAGGATTGTCTAACAATATATCGATTATTGGGGAATCGCTGTATCGCGGTACTATCCATGTATCACGTAGCCTATGCTATCGGGAGCCACCCTGGTATCCCCTCCCCTACTCACTACAGTCGTGCCCTCTTCCCTTGCAGACCAGTGCGTGGACAAAGCCAAGGTGGACGAGAGTGAAGAGAAGGCGGCAGAGTTCTCCAAAAAGGTGAATCATCCACCCCTCCTGTTCGGGCCCTCTCGCCCCCGCAGCGGGGGCTCTCTCTCTCTCGGCTTTATTTATCCTCCCTCCCTGGCTCCCTACCTCACCCACGAGCCCTCCAGACGGGCTATTGACTCTGCGGGCCTGATCGATGCGTGGCTGTGGCGCTACATGATCCCTTTCAGCTCTACAAGGATCAATGCTGATATTCTGATGTAAACTTGTTCCTGCCCGTTGTGCCGGGTCACCGTCTGGCTCTTTGGATCATTCGTTTCTTCTTTTGTTTTTTTTCTCGACGTCTCCCACCCCGGGACGCCCGAGGACTGCGTGTTTGTGTTTCTGTGTTTTTCGAGAACCGCGTGTTTGTGGTTGATGAAGGAACCTTGTGGATATATAGGACGCAACAGAAACACACACACACACACACACGGATGCAGAGCCCCACGCAGTCACTTATGTGTGTGTACACAGGCAAACACCACCCACATGCACACGCACGCGCACAAAGAAACACAAACCCCTCATACACACAGATGCATAACCCGACATGATCTCTTTCTCGCACATGTGTACACAGGTATACAAACACAAGCACGAACGTGCACGCACACACGCACACATAGACACACACAAACAAGTCAGAACACTTCCCGTCCAAGCTTCAGTCGAGGTAAGGGTGGCCAACATCAGGTTGGCCAAATAAGGGCAGACCGAATTATGATGCATTCGATTTGTAGTCAGATATTCGAACATACTTCAAATATTTCGGTACCAATTTGACAGCTGCCGTCCAGTGAGAGAATACGCAGGCCATTAACCCCGCAATAATACCATCGATATAATGGTTTTAGAAGGGGTTTAATTATGGACATATTTAGCAGCTATTTCAATGTTCAAACGAGTCCAGAAGACACCAGAACAGACCGGGTCACTCCCTCATACTCACCACATGAATCCTCCGGCTAGGACATACTCGGGAACGACCCCTTGACAAACGTTGAAAGGTCCCCCTCCATTGTTAACCTACGGGAGGACACAAAAGGCGCAAAACGTCCTGTTGCCCCCCAATAGATTTGCAGTACACTGCAAAGGGACCGAATGTTTTAAGGCTTGGCTGATTTCGCGTGTGTTTAAAGATTTGCATGCTGCAGATGTTTTAAGGCGTGGCGGATTTGGCATGTGGTAAAAGATTTGCATGCTGCAGATGTTTTAGTGGCTGATTTTGCGCGGCTGATTTTCGCGCGTGTTTAAAGATCTGCATGCTGCAGATGTTTTAGGGCGTGGCAGATTTCGCATTTGTGTTTAAAGATCTGCATGCTGCAGATGTTTTAGGGCGTGGCTGATTTCGCGTGTTTAAAGATCTGCACGCTTCAGAACCCAAGCGCTCGATAACACACACACACACACACACACACACACACACACACACACACACACACACACACACACACACACACACTCTCACCGGGTCTCGGGTGAACGCACCTTTAGATTGGTGGGTGTGTTCCTTCCCCGTTGGCGCCGCGGTGCACGCGGGAACATTGTCCTGACAAGGCTTGTCTTCCTCAGAAAGGTTATGTCCGTCAACACTCCTGACACCAGGCATGGAACCGAGGCAAAGGACAACAGGGGCCCAGAGCCACGCTGGCTAAGAATAGAGCCGCTGAGTGGGGTCACGGGGGGCTGTCGGGGAAGGGGCCTGCTGTCGGCCATCCTCCGGAGATACCCCGTGGCTCCTGTGCGTGTGTGGGGGTGTGTGTGTGGGTGTGCATGTGTTTGAAGGAGTCAATGTAGATGGACGACTGTGTGTGTGTGTGTGTGTGTTTGAAGGAGTCTTTGTAGAAGTTAATGTCTGTGGATGACAACAGCGTGTGTGTGTGCGTGTGTGCGTGCGTGCGTGCATGTGCGTGTTCACACGCACCACAGTGCTCCTGGCCGTGCGTGGACGCCACTAGTCCTAACGCTCACTCCCCCGTTGGTCTGCAGTTCGACGAGGAGTTCGGGGCGCGGCAGGAGGCGCAGGCGGACGCCCAGAAGAAGGAGGAGCGCATCAAGGAGCTGGAGGGCCAGATCCAGACGCTGCAGACCCAGGTACCCCCAGACAACCCCCCCCCCCCACACCCCCCACCACCCCAACTCAGAGAGAACAACATGGACTGGTCACGCCTCTCTCCCCACCATAGGGGGGAGAGAGGGGGGGAGTTAAGGGGCCAGCAGCCTCCCCATCTCAGACCCACTCTTCACAGAAATGGATCTGCGCTTCTCGAGAAACACAATTTCCTTCCGAGTGAAATACATCTCCTGTATTGACTCCAAACGCAGCTCCAGAGAGGAAAAAAAAAACAACAAACCTATACAAAAAGTCCAAAGCATCCCTCTCCCAGCCCGGCCGAGGCGGTGATACGGTCTCTAAGTGTGTGTTTTCATCCATGCCAGGTCTTTTGATTCGATAGAGGGTCAATCTCCCTCCTAAGATGTGGCATTTTAAACGGGGAGAATTGCCCCATTGAAGCCTTCCTATGTAATTCTATAGGCTTACGGATGGATTGGGTTTCTCTTCATGGCTGCTGCATAACAGCTCCAAACCGGGCAAATACCCCCTTTATAAGCATTGAAAAGGACGGCTGTTTCCTCCTCAACCTAATTGGAAACACTCCCGTGCCCCCCTGGAGACACCAGACGGTTTGGTGCTGTTCTTAATAAAGATCCAGATGAAAACCGCCGTGGACCATACGGGCAACTTTGGCTGTGCATCATTGTTCAGATGAATGACCTCATCGTTCGTTTTACCTCAAACCCTTTCTGGGATTTTGGTTGCATATTTAGTTGAGATGCCCAAACCTCACACTTGTTTACCGTTACAATGCATCGCCGAAACTCTTCTGTTCTTAGCCCAACCGCGATTAAATCATTCATCATTTAGTCAAACATCTGCATGCAGATGTGGAGAGGCAGAGGCCACTAGGGCTAGCTTCTCCTCCATGTTGTTGACACTTTGTCGTCGCCACTCACGTCATCCGATTGGAAGATGATACAAAAGATGAACGAGGTCAGGCGCTTTTCTGCCCCGACTACATGACTCCGAGTACAACTCGAGGTCGTTCCACGCGCTTTGTGAAAAAGCGGATTTAGCGTCAATCTCAGAAACGTTTTAAAAAGCATTCCTTCATCCGCATCCACACACTCGTCAGATCCATCCCTGAATATTCAGATTCCCCCCCGATGGCTCCGCGCTCTCCTCAACCATCGCCTGTGACTCATGTTTGCCTCCCGTAGCGTTGTCTCCGGGTCACTTCCTGCCCCTGCTGTTTGCACGTGACGTCGTCTGACACGTGCACGCCCCGACGCCCAATCCCGACGCGGCCCCAAGGGCTCTAGGCTCTGCCCCCCGGCCTTACTGATGATTAAGTCGAGTCACGTCCAGGGCCTCCCACGTCCCTCCTACGTCCGTCCTACGTCCGTCCTAGCTCCCTCCGTCTCTTCTGTACTCTGTGGGATTACCAAAACATTTTTTTATCCTCCGTTTCCTCCCTTGGCCTCCTCAGCTCCACATATATAACACACACACACACACACACACACACACACAGTCCCATGGGTCGGAGCAGGTTGTTCTTTGAAGCCCGACTGTGGTGTGTTAACAGTGTGGACCAGCGTCCGTGGGTCCGTACCTAGAAAGCCCTTTCAAAGGAAGGCTGCTCTCGGTGTAGTGGCTTGTTTTTTATTTTTCTGCGGTTTGATTCTTACAAAGATGACGCTCGCATAACGAGAGCCATGCATTGATGCTGCGGTGCTCTTCATCTCCTCTGAGAACAGAGGTATACGTACCGCGGGACTTTAACCGAAGCTTAGGGCCAGTTAGATGCTTGTTTGCTTTAAGTGACAAGGTCGAGTGGCGTGTTTTGGCACTAATCTCGCCCCCCTAAAGTGAACAATAGCCCTTCATTTAGTGCTGGGTTCAGGGTTCACCCGCATTATATTCATGGCACACACTTAATTTGCAGAGACTGCATCGATGGTAGCCTTTTCATGCTGCCAATAAAGTTTAAATCTAGGTATGCTATGCTATACTGCCAACTTTAAAAGTTTAAAATCAATGTATTTTTATGATTCAGGCTTCTGGCTGCTTCTTTTCTTTTGTGATAGGAGTGATTCTCGTATCTCTCTCAACCTCCAAAACTTTGAGCTAGTGTGTGACCTGAACAAACCCCTCCAAACTCGCTCCAGCCCGTCTCTAATTTCATCCATGAATGCTGGTCAATTGGAATGAGTCAAGGTACACTTTGAAAATACTGGCAGTTTGTACGTTTCTCTGTTGAGCCAGTATAAGAGGCATGCCCCAAAAGGATGCCTCGTTTACATATTTGCAATCTGCTATTTAAAACATACATTATTTTTTCCGGAGATATCTTAAGGATATTTTTACATATTTGTCTCATTCTGTTGATCTAATCAATGATCTAAAATCCTTTAATATAGACTGGATGCAATATTTAACATCATAACATTTTCACATAATCCAATCAAAACCCCTACAGCTAATGATGATGTTCAGGGATACATTCAGTATATTAGAGCACAAACCGGCTCCAGTAACAATTAAAGGTAATTGTTGGGAGTGAACAGAGCCTGTGATTAATCCCCCCCCCCCGCCTTTGACAATAACCCAACCAGCCTTCTGCGTAGGGGGGGCTCCGTACAGCCACTGGGGGTGACCCTGAACCGCGCCGCGGCCGCTGTGAAGCTAATGCACCTTTGACTCAGAGCTACAGCTCTATTATCAGCTGGAGCACCAACCCTCCAAATCCACAGGCATTTACACGTGTGGCACGCACACACACGCACGCGCACACACACACACACACACTCACACTCACACACACACACACGCACGCACGCGCACACGCACACGCACACACAGTCACACATGCAAGCACACACAGTCACGCACCCTCAAACACGCACACACATTCACTCGTATACAAACACGCACACACACAAGCACGCACATTCACACACAGTCACGCACGCACGCGCGCACGCACACATACACAGTCATGTACATACACACACGCAGTCAAGCACACACACACAAATACACTGTCACTCACACACACACACACACACACACACACAGACACACACACACACACACAGTTCATCAAAGATGCGCCTGCTACTTTGCTGAATAGTAATGAGGTAGAGATGTTAGTTTTCTCGTGGCAAAGGCCTCTCTTGGAAGTACGGAAAAAAATAACAGCAACAAAAAGGCATAAAAGCGGCGTGCATGTCTGAGTGTCTCGTCCTCGCCCCGCCTGCTGTCCTAACGAGAGCGCGTCTCCAGCGAACGCGGCAGCGGTAACAAGCCGGGCCGTCTCTCGATGCGTCCATTTGATTCCCCCGCGACGAGGCCGTCGAGCACAGATCCCGCAGTCAGAAAACCGGCTGAAGTCACAAACAAAAAGGGAAATCATCCCCAAGGCGTCTCCTCCCCCCCCCCCCCCCCCCCCGCCCGCCCCGTTCACGGAGCACGGCCTCGGGAGGCGTCCGGCGAATTAGCCACGGCGTCGATGAATAATGCAGCGCCGTCCGGCCGCCGCTGCTCGCCGTACCATTAATCGGCTTTTAACAACCTGGCGCCGTGCGTCCATGTGCCCTCGCCCTGCCCCCGGGAGCAGGGTGTGGTGGATCACTCGTGTTCCCCGCCTCCCCCTCCTCTGGTCGTGTGATACAGGGCCACACGGTCGCTCTTATCCGACGGGCCCCGGTCTCATTATCGGATCCCACTCTCCGCTCCGACTGCCACCGTGACAGCGCTGGGTCTCTCACCCGCGGTGTGACGGCCTGCTGCCCGCCGCCGTGTTAACAGCCCCGCGCGCTGTCTCTCTCGCCGCCGACGGCTGCGGTCGCTCGGAGGTCTGAGTCCAGAAAATCAAGTTTGATCGTTGTTTTTTTTGGTTGAGTTTCTAAATCGTCCGACTGCGCCAGGTTTCTTACTCTCAAGGACTTTGGGTGAAAGTAAAGTTTAAACAAAAGCACCTCTTGTCTGCCTCTTTTGAATATCTCGCAAAAATTGAAGTTATATTTAAGTCCAGGATGCTGGTGAATTTCCCTATCTATTTTCCCATTATAAGTGTTTAATATTTAATCCTCTTCGACCCGGTGTCACTAAGCAGTGTGTTTTATTTTTTGGCGTGGAGGTTTTAATAGGGAGATTTTTTGATTTGGTTACCAGGATGCATTTATTCCCCTGTGTTACCGTGGCAACCGCACCCAGGGTAAAGCTATCAAAGCGGAGCCCGGGAACAATGCTAAAACAAAGACCTGCCGGGTGCGAATGAATGTCCATCATATAATCAGGCGCCACGGAGATGAAATAGACGTGAGTTTACATCCAGCGCCCGGGACGCGAGCTACAGGGAGAGAACCTTTTGATGGTGCATCTGACTGCCTCCTGCCTTTAGTCGACTTCCTTTTATGTACCCATCAGTGTTTTCACATTCACGCAGACACCGCCTCTCATTCTTTGGTGTAAATGCACCATAAACTCTGCCTTTTTCTCACAACAAATAATTAATGTAGGCAAACGGAACTGTGATGTTGCACCACTATCAACATGTACGGTGTCGCCCCCCCCCCCCCCCCCCCTCTTCTCCTCATCCTCCTCCTCCTCTTCCTCCTCCACTTTCACCTCCCCCCTGCTTTCTACTCCTCGTATTGGGTTGTTGTTGTTGTCTCTGTTGTTTACAATGTGCCACAGTTTCCCCTCCTCTCTGTCTAACTCACTTCTGTCTGTGCTTCTGTTTTGTGCTCTCTGTTTTCCCCATCCTTCTGAGCTGTGGTTCTTGTCTTCTGTGTGTGTTTGTGTGTGTGTGTGTGTGTGCGCGTGTCTGTGTTGCATCTGTCTAGTTAACTAATGAGAGAGAGAATCTCACCAAGGCTCAGAGACTTATCAGGGAGTATGAAGCCAAGGTGGGTGCGTGGTTCTCTGCTGCTGCATGTCAACTCCTTTCTCTGCATCGTACGCGTTCTGCAGTGGTTGTGCGGTTGTGTAGTGCTTTCTCAGACATGCACTGCCAGATTGTGGCAACCAGAATAATATATTTTTCTTTATATCTGCATTACTCGATCGATCGATGTAGATATATTTAGTTTTGGCCTGTTTTGGTTTTAAAACCAGCCACAACGCTAGTTTGCTTGCTTATCAATTGCACATGATTGTTTACTCAATAGTGGATGTCTGATGTGTATCACATATGTCTATTTACTGCTATTACAAATATCCACATGAACGTTATAGCCTTGTTGTTATGGTTTGAATCTTGTGCAAGATGTGCAAGAAAAAGTGGCAGGAGGCAACATTTTTGAAAAATATGATGTCAAAATTATCAAAGCACTCATAAAACATTGAAGCCAATGTCTGGAGGTTCCAAAACAACTATTCTACGAGCGCCTTTTGACCAAAAGTCCGAAAGGCGGTCAGAAAACCACCCGCGGCCCAAAAAAACAACCAATCAACCAAAGAAGTTACTGGCTGTCTTTCTCTGGCCAGCCGGGCTGGTCTACTGATGGGAGAATCATTTGGTGCTTGGAGCTCAGGGCAGAGCCAGGTTTTCTTTATGCCCTCTGTCTTTTCAAATTTCAAAGTCTGTTAGTGGAATTTCCTCTAAATCGTGCCTACTGCTCTGCTTCTGGTGAGCATCCAAAACCCTGGATTCTCACACTGCTTGCTGAATTATTCTACATTGTGTCAAAATCGACACTTCAACACTTTTTGAGCATAGCATTTTTATTTATAAATGCACCTAACGGTCTTGGGCTGAACACTGTGGAGGTATTAGTGATGTATTTGTGGTAGCTAGTAATTAGCTATATTTCTCCAGCCTATGTAATCACAGTTTACCCAGTAAACACCTGCTAATTGAATTCCTCCAAGAGCGATGAGATTGGGACGGACAATTTCCATCACGTAACACTCTGAGATAATTACCTGTCAGTCTGACCTCCTGCTCGCCCTCACACTACCATGAATCCCCGTAGTCTGCTGGTTAGATTTCCTATTAGCAACGTTTGGTTCAATTCCTGCAGCTCCAGATGAGGCCAGCAAGGAGACACTAGTGTTGTTCCTCTTCCCCTGTCCCCAACACAGAGGCCGCAGAGGGAAGAGACATACAGTTAATAAAGACAGCTAGGATGTGGACGAATATTGCTTCTCCCTCTCTCTCTCTCTCTGTGTCTGTTTCTCTCTCTCTCTCTCTCTCTCTCTCTCTCTCTCTCTCTCTCTCTCTCTCTCTCTCTCTCTCTCTCTCTCTCTCTCTCATTCAGTCTCTCTCTCTCGCTCTCTCGCTCTCTCGCTCTCTCTCTCTCTCTCTCTCTCTCTCTCTCTCTCTCTCTCTCTCTCTCTCTCTCTCTCTCTCTCTCTCTCTCTCTCTCTTTCTCTCTCTCTCTCTCCCTCTCTCTCTCTCATTCAGTCTCTCTCTCTCTCTCTCTCTCGCTCGCTCGCTTTCTCGCTCTCTCTCTCTCTCTCTCTCTCTCTCGTCGACAGTCTTGGTTACACTTTGGTTTCATAAGTTATTAGTGGGGTTATCAGGCCCGCTACACATTCACTGTCAGGTGTGAACAGTCCTAAAATTAATGTGTTTTATGGAATATGATTCCATGAGCTGAACCACATTGCTGGTTGGTCAGGATGGATCACATTTTAATTGGATCTCATGGGTATGGGTTTGTGTGTGTGAGGGTGTGGTGTGGTGTGCTGTGGTGTGGGTGTGTGTGTGTGGACATCAATATTGAATTCAAACATCAAATCTATATACAGATCTTGCCAGAAAATTTAAACTAAGAGACGTTCAATTTTCACCTCTGCCAGCCTGCCTGCCTGCCTGGCTGGTTGCCTGCCCATCTATCATGCATGCTCATGCATGTAGCCATCGATCGCTCCGTCCACCACTCCATCCATGGTGCAGCTCTGGTACCCCAGGTTTCCCTATAACCCTGCAGGCATCTCGTGAGGGAGAGAAAGACACACAGTGCGAGAGAGACAGATTGACAAGATTAGAAAGAGATAGAAGGAGAGGGAGAGAGATGTAGTGAAACAATCATAGTGAAAGAGCATATGGGGAAAGATTGATATAATAAGTGAGAGAGCGGTTGAGAGCGAGATTGAGAGAAGGATAGATTGATGGAATGAGAGACTTGGTGTAAGAGAGAGAGAGATATAGAATGAAGAAAGAAATAGAAAGATAGAGAGGAAGAGAGAGAGAGCTTGATATAAGAAGAGACAGAGAGAGATACATAGAAAGACAAAGAGAGAGCGAGAGAGAGCTATAGAGAGAGAGAGAGAGAGAGAGAGAGAGAGAGAGAGAGAGAGAGAGAGAGAGAGAGAGAGAGAGAGAGAGAGAGAGAGAGAGAGAGAGAGAGAGAGAGAGAGAGGGAGGGAGGGAGGGAGGGAGGGAGGGAGGGAGGGAGGGAGGGAGGGAGGGAGGGAGACGGAGAGAGAGAGAGAGAGAGCGCTTGATAGACTGAGAGACCGAGAGCGATATAAAGAAGGATAGAGAGAACAAGTGGGCGAGGGGAGGGGGCTCCGGGAGGACCCTCGGTAGGTAAGTGATGGCGCTCTAATGCAGCAGCTAATTTGCCTCCGTTCTCTCGTATTAATCTTAAAAGAGCCTGGACGGCGGGGAGATTGACAGGCGCGTGTTGATTGGATGTCGGGGGGCCAGTGGGCCGTCGCCGTTAAAGGTGCCACACCTTTTTAATTTCCTCCTTAATAACCAATCCGCTGATGGCTCTGTGTAATGAAACACCGGGTGCTTCAAACGAGGCTAACCACATATTACCCCGGGCCTGATGTGGCGCTGGAAGTGGCGCGCGGCCGCTGGCTGGATCCCTCCCCGTGTCTCGGTGGTCCATCCGGTCGGGTGTGGAAGTGAACACTCGGGTAATCTTCGTTGGGGGGGGGGGCTCTCTTTTGCTCCAAAGGTCAAATACATGTCTCTTTTGCACAGCGCTACGTAATTGTGATATTTGCATGTGTTTAGTGTCAAAACATTTTCCCCACGGGTGTTATCGATGATTACAAACAGCTGTTTACGCAGTGCTCGTGCATGCGTGTGCGTGTGCTTATGTGTGTGTGTTTGTGTGTGTGCGTTTGCATGCTACGATTGCCTCTGTGTGCATGCGTGTGTGTGTGTGTGTGTGCGTCTGTTTGTGGGTATCAGCGATATGCTAATCGTGTAATGGGACTGCAAGGCACTTTCTTATCAGGAATTGGTTTAATTTCACTTCTGTCCTGGGCCTAATAGTCTGTCAATGTGGGGGTCCGTGATGAACACTTGATTGGTAGGGGGGTTATCTGTGACCTGAATGGGCTGCCTTGCCTCCAACGCTCTGCCTCCGTCTCATCCCGTTCCTGTCTGCGGTGGAACTGACGAGGCAGGACGGGCTCCTACCTTATCAAGGCACCGCGGAGCGCGTAGTTATGGCTGTAATTTGTAATATGTTAGAACACTATCAGTGTGTTCGTTAGCCCTGCCGGCTGCACTCTCAGTCGTGATACCCCCCGCCGCGGATAGCAGAAACGCTAGCTATCCTGGGCGGTTAACTCGGAGTTCACCTGGCGGACTATCACAGTGAAACTGTTGTACCAGATATGGATTGATTTGCTTGGTTTTATTTGTGCCGGGTAGAAACACTAAAAGGCGTTTGCATGTGAGCTACTCGCATGGGGGCCGTGTGTCCCACAGTCCAGTGGGCTCGACGTTTTTCTATTCCACATGCGTTGCCATATATATGTCGAGGAGGCGGGCCGCTGTAGCATGTCCCTGACAGGCATGGCACGGCGTGGGCGACCCTTAGCGTAGGGCTGCTCGATTATGGAAAAAAAATCATAAACACGATTATTTTGGTCAATATTGAAATCACGATTATTCAAACGAATATTTTTGAGTTTGAAAACATGATGTATTTATTCAGCATGTCTCTCCCAAAAAAAATTTTGTAGATGAGAACTTTGAAATTTCACCTTAAATAATGTACACAAAACGGTCAAATAGAAAATTTTCAAATCTACAATAATGTACAGATGTGTATCCAGCTGTTTTGCACATTAAATGAAAGAAAAAAAAAGATACATACACATGGATTACTGGATTATGTTAGTTTTGTTATGGTTTGACGCTGGATGATGAACCGCCCAGCCCTACCTCAGCCTCCCTCCCCGTCTCCACGGCGACGCTCCATCTCTGACTCTCTCTCTCTGTCCCGCCGCTCCACAGATCGCCGCCGGCCCGGCCCTCGGAGCAGCGGGGGCCCCCCCCATGGCCGGGGCCCCCCCGCCCCCCCCACCCCCCCCTCCCCCTCCCCTGCCGGGCGGCGGCCCGCCCCCTCCCCCGCCCCTCCCGGGCCACGCTTGCATGCCGCCGCCCCCGCCGCCGCCGCCCCTCCCAGGCGGGGGTCCTCCCCCTCCCCCTCCACCGCCTCCTCCCCCCGGCTGTGGACCCCCGCCCCCCCCCGGAGGACCGCCCCCTCCCCCCGGGTTCGGCCCCCCCGGGCGGGCCCCCCCTCCCCTGGTGGTCAAGCTGCCCTACGGCCTGGAGGCCAAGAAGACCTACAAGCCCGAGGTGGTCATGAAGAGGGTCAACTGGTCCAAGGTACGAGGTCACTTCCTTTGTCCGGCGCCGCACGACGGCTCGAGCGAGCGCGTCAGGGGAAGGGGTGTGTTTTAAAATGCTCTCAAATACCAAACAAACATTATTTTACTAAACTTTGAAGGAAACGTACGTGTGCTTTTAACACTTCCCTTTCAGTGATCGTATTTTCTTTTCCGAGTGTTCAAAGATGAAGTGCTTTCAGTTTCCTTTTTCTGTTTTTTTTTTTTTTGGGAAGCTGTTGCATTGAGCAGTCGGCTTTCACCGAGAGAGTTGAAGGCCCGTCCCGAAACAATGCTGTTTTCAGTTCCACACTTAATCTACGCAACGTGACTCTCAGCCAAGGGCTTCCACACTCCCGAGCCTTTTTTATGACACTCTGCGGTAAACAACTGCCCCCCTGCTCAAGTGTGTGTTTGCACGCTTAATGTGGACAGAGTTTTGGGAAGTTTTGTCCCATTTGATTATGAATTAAATCGCCACTTTTGATTCAACCAGAGACAGCATGATGACTTCTCGGCATTCATTAAATGTCACTCTGCATGTGCGACGTATTTTACCTTGCACTTTAATCTCTGCGTTTCAATACCCATGCAGAATTCAACGTGGAACTTTTTAAGGAACGTGTTTACTGATACATATCTTCTGTTAATGCTCGAAAATCTCATTTTAGAAATCGTCCTTAACCAAACCGACCTTTCGAAAGCCGAAAAACAAATGCAAAATCAGTCGCTCGTGTTTGCGTTGTGCTGACGTATCTTTCTGGGTTATCAACGTGCGTTGCTCTGGCGATGTTAAGGTAACGGGCATCTATTCGCCCCCTATGGGATCCAAGTGCCTTGTAGAAATGAGCTTAGCGGTGTGTGCTCGCGGGTGTGGGCGCTGCCACCTCTTACACACCTAATGGTCCCAATAACGTTTGCTCTGCTCGAGTGCCAAGCCAATGATATGAAGTATTTATTGAAGCTGTCAGTGTGTAATAGAAAAGCCATCACATTAACAGGAGAGCACCCACCCAGTGTTTCTCTGCTCAAAGGGAAACAGGAGCTGTACCTAATAGATGTAATTGCCATGTTTGTTTGTGTGTGTGTGCGTGTGTCCATGTGTGTGTGTGTGTGTGCATATGTGTGTGGTTCTTTGTGCGTATTTGTGTGGTTGTTTGTGTGTGTGTGTGTGTGGTTGTTTGTGTATATGGTTGTTTGTCTTTGTATTTGTTTGTGTGTGTGTGTGTGGTTTGTGTGTATGGTTTTTTATGTGTGTCTTCATATTTGTTTTTGTGTGTTTGCTTGCATGCATGTATGTGTGTGCGGTTGCTTGTGTGTATGGTTCTTCATGCGTGTGTCTTTCTATTTGTTCACGTCAATATGTGTGTGTGTGTGTGTGCGTGTGCGAGGCGTGCGCATGTGTATGCGGTTGTTCATAGTCGTGTTTGTGCGCGTGTGTGCGGCGCACATCACACCACACAACACCCAGCGTTGAGGACTTAATGCGGGGGGGGGCGTCGCCCTGGCCTCGGCCGGCGCTCTAGTCTGGGGATGCAAATGGAATTCATAACCACCTCCGGAAAAGCAATCTGTGTCTGTTGTGGCCATTAAGTGGGACACGGGTCGCCCCCCCCCCTCCCCAGCGAGAACCAGATGGAACGCTGGAGGAGCCAGGAGCCAACCTGACACGGGGCCCTTACAGAGAGGGCTAGGGCAGGGGGGGGGGGAGAGGGAGAGAGGGGGGGGGGGGGAGGGAGGGAGAGGGAGAGAGGGAGAGAGGGGGGGGGGGGAGGGAGGGAGAGGGAGCGAGGGGGGGATGGAGGGAGGGAGAGAGAGAGGGAGAAAGGGGGGGATGGAGGGAGAGATGGGGGGGAGGGAGAGAGAGAGGGAGGAGAGGGGGGGAGGGAGAGAGAGAGGGAGAGAGGGGGGAGGGAGGGAGAGAGAGGGGGGAGGGAGAGAGGGGGGGATGGGGGGAGAGAGAGAGAGAGGGGGGAGAGGGGGAGAAGGTGGGAAGAGAGGGAGGGGGGAGGGCGGGGGAGGGAGAGAGAGGGGTGAGAGAGAGAGAGAGGTAGAATATAATGATAATGTTGATGAGAGAGAGAGAGAGAGAGAGAGAGAGAGAGAGAGAGAGAGAGAGAGAGAGAGAGAGAGAGGGAGAGAGAGAGGGGCTAATGTTTCGCTGCTCCTCGCCCCTGTCTCCTAGACCCGCGTGAGGCTAAGCGATGTCAGTATGTGTGACACTCTCTCCGTTCCCAGGAGGGGGGGGAACGCGGGGCCAACTCTCTTCTCACTCAATGAACAAATAAGTAAAGTGATGGTTGTGAGGCGCGGGCGACGGAGAGAGAGAGAGAGAGAGAGAGAGAGAGAGAGAGAGAGAGAGAGAGAGAGAGAGAGAGAGAGAGAGAGAGAGAGAGAGAGAGAGAGAGAGAGAGAGAGAGAGAGGGGGTGGGGGTGCGCACGTCCTGCGAGTAAACAAAAGGAATACAAAATACTTTGTTGTTTCTTAAGGCGACCTTTCCTAGGAATGCTAAGAAGCCAGAGGCTGAGGGTTAACTTTTATAATTGTTGTACTCACTTTTTCCCAGCATGCAACAGCCTCATCAGCCTCTGCTGCGGCGACCGCTGCGGCAGTGGGGAGCCGTGGGGGGGGGGGGGGGGGGGTGTAATGTAATTTCCCCCTTCAGTCACGGCCAACACACAGGGGGGGAGGGGGTGGCCAGGCCATTATCACACGCACGCTGTTAAAGTAAACGATTGCTCAGTCAGAGAGCCAGGCTGCAGCAGCGCTGGTACCCCAGATCTCTCCATAGCCCCCCCCTGACCTGACACCAGCCAGCCCATAATGTACACTCTGTCCTCACACCCATGCAGCGCCTGTGTTCAGCACAGGAACGACCAACCAGGGAGTCATG